>NW_008663130.1:0-9130 GCF_000695815.1 Acanthisitta chloris | reverse complement strand
AGACTTCGTCACGTTTCTCTTGACATGAAAGATCATGTATTGGTAGATCTGGTTTTGTACTCTTGGAAGCTTATATAATATGATTGTTCAGCTTCACATCCATTTTGTCGCTGAAACACAAAAAGCCCAACTATAAGCATATACATAATAGAACAGTGAAGATGCCTTAGCTAATTTTGAACTAAGTAGCTGTAGCAACACTGAACTTAGTGAGGCCTAATTTGTCCTCTTCTTTGGCCCACTGTGAGGTAAATTCTGCTACTTCTAGTACTGCATCTAAGTATTCAGCCTGCAATCTAGACATTGCACAGACTTTTCTGAATTAAGCCCCTGTTACAAATTATGTAATTCAAATAAATGTTGCCATTAATTTGTTTAAGACTACACCAGTGCCACATGTAATTTTTTATTTTGTGAGGTGGTCACTCACAAGAAAGGTGGTCACTTTGGTGACTTTAGGTCATTGGAAACTAAATTTTGCAAGTTGGTATATTGACTTTTTTTTTTTTGCATGTTCATAATGACAGAAATAGGTAGTTGCTTGGTCTGAAGATGCTTCCTTCTATTTAAGATCTTTTCCATGCTACTATACAATTTCCAAGCAATGGATTTGTTTGTGAACTTCAACGTACTCTGAACACACAGGCTGTTTTTTTGGCTGTTAAGGATTAGTTATCTCAATTTACAACCATAGGTACTAAACCAATCATAACCATTAAGCTATTGGTTTAAGTATCAAATTTCTTATTCTGTAGACATTACTGATAGACTAGGTTGGACTCTTCTAGACTATATGTTCTTGTTATATGCTTTCTTTTTAGTAATATTTTTCTTACTCTATAGATACCATGCACCATATACCCATTCTGTAAATTCACATCAGTGTCTTCTGTTAAAAAGAAAGGACATGAATGATGAGGAACTGGTGGTATCAGAGACATGAGGGAGAAAAAATGTCAGAAGATTTCCTATAATGCTCTGTGTAAACACTTCTGGCTATTTCTGGCTATCTGGCTATCAAATTGTCACTAAAAATTCAGTATTAGCTGCGATATTTAGGTCTGTAATTAAAGTACACCATTAACCCTGATTATTTGACCTAAATGAAGAAATTACTTGGTCATATGGATACTAATTCTAGAGCTAACTGATTTATCCTTACCATAGTTAAAGCCCTCAATCGCTTTTCAAAATTACTGCTAAATCCTGTGGTGATCAGTTTAAGTTAGATTCGTAAGTGTACGCTTTTTGAAAATATGGATCTCCTGAATTACTCAGATGTTATAAATCATTTCACTTCTCTTGTCTTTGGTGGAAGTGTATTAAAAAGCAGAAGTAAAAATATTTTGAAAGTATGAAATCTCAAAGTTTTACTCAGTGCAGATAGGAATTTTGTTGCAGATAAAATCTAAAAAAGGAACAGGAATACATGAATAATAATGATATGCAGCTGTGCTACTGAAGGTGTTTATGAAATTGTTTTGATCCATGCTTTATTAGACTGATTTACTAAGCCTTCAGGTTGATAGAACATAATTGTACTGTAGCTTGTACTATGTACTGTTGCTCAGGAACATTAATAATTTGCTGCTTAGATTTCTTCTGTCTTAGAAATCTCTGAAACTGATTATCTTAATAATATTCTTGTTTAATCTGTAATGATGATATATGGGTTTTCTTTGGTTTTAGTAACAGTTTGGTGTAAACATACTCTTTTTAAGACCACTCTTCTTCCTAAACTAGCAAAGATCTGAATGATTAAAATCCATTGGTGTATTTAATATACTTGAAGTTAGCCCATACCTTTTCCTTTAGAGGAGAAAAATATACAGCCATGTGACAAAATGCTGCCTATTCCATAGCCAGATGATCCATACAGCATAGTATAAGTAGCAGTTGCAAGCTAAAATGGCAAGATCTTTTCATCATGGCAGAAAAAAACCACCAAACCCTAGGCATCTAGTCAATGACATCCAAAATCTGGAAGGTGATAAAGCTCATGTGCGTGGAACTTGCAGGTTCCATGGACTTCTGCAAAAGTTGCAGGTCCTCAACAAACTCCTACCATCTCTACAGAGTTCATCATCCATAGATCCTGTTTGTCATTTTCCGTACAATTATGAAAACAGAAGGTGGAATTACAGTGAAGACATTTTTCTGCTGGAAAAAACGTGGAAAACATGGTTTTGAAATTTTAAAATGTATTGATAAATGGGACATAAGGTTTGAAGTTAAATTAGTGAGTAAAAATATTTTTAGGCTGATTTCATTTCTAGTTTTTCTGGTTGTTTTTTTCTTTTTTTCAAAAACTGAAATATTCGTGTGTCCATGTTCTTCTGAATTGTTCCTAACACTTCAGCTAAACTCCAGTGATTGTTAATAGGTCAGCAATCAGAACTAGCACTGATATCTATTGCAAGCAGATGCTTAGTAAACATAGATTTTAGCTTCCAAGTTTTCTGGAGGTTAATGCGGACAATGAAATACGATTAAGCAAAATAGGCTTCTTTATTTTAAAAGTATTAGGAAGAGTGACTCACATCAGAGAGTTCAAATACATAAAAGGCTGCTGCAGAGAGGAAAGGAATAATTGGTTCCCCTTACCCATAGCAGGTAAAATGAGAACTTACAGGCTTAAATTAGAGTAAGAGAGATTCAACTCTAAAGCGAACTTCACAGCAGTAGGATAATAAAGCACTGTAATAGAGAGGGAAGTGGTGGAACCTGTTGTCTTCCAGCTGTGTTTTTCTGTGGTTGCAGGAGAGGTATCATGACTTTCATTTTGCTGCAGGGCAAGAAAGTCCTTCCCAAAAACTTCACTTAAAGTAGCAGTATTTTACCTTCCTAAACTGTATAAAGGAATGAAACATATCACTGATTTTGGAGTGTCTGCCAAGGGTCTCTGTTGGCATTCCAGACATTACATGTTAGATGTATCTACTTCACTCTTTCTTTGTTCCAAGACCAATGATTTCCTCAGGATGAGACTTGGCAAGGCTGCATTTTTATTGCTGAAGTACATTAAGGCAGACACACATCCAATTTTAGTAGAAGGGAGGGGGAAATTCTTGTGGATATAATTTCTTTGATAGCTTGTCTCAAAAATACAAGGTGGTGAGAAAATTGTTTTCCTTCATTTACCAGCTGTGTCTGCTTCACTCTGTTTCTTTTCCTCTTTGCTGTTTTACCCTCCTATATATTCTGGACTTAAAGTTAAGCTTCTCCTCTATAGTTCCCAGCATTTGGACTATGCACACTAGAATTTGTGGGGCATATTTCAGGTATCTGGCAGCCTGAGCCAAAGTTCTTCAAAATTTGTTAATCGAAAACTGCAGAACTAGGTTTGCTGTCTTTTATCTTGTTTCATGAGCCTTTCTCACAAGGACAGAGCACAGAACTTTCTAACAGTAAATGCTACTAGCTCTCAAGCATTCACCAGTCTGGAGGTCAATTTGTCTGAATTTTCAAAAGAAGAAACTTGCTTTCAGAGTGTCATCTGACTTTCCAGTATATTGACTGTGTCTTTTAGTTGCTGAGGGAAGACCCAGGTGCTCTACTTCCTTTGTTCAATGATAGGCGGTGACTAACAGGCATCTTGCATTTAACTTGTATGTAAATCTTTTTAGACAGGGAAAGGCTGTACTGTCCTTTCCTGCTCTTTCTGAACCACCTCTCTTTTCCTTTTCTGTATCTGCAGTGACATTCTGCTAGATTCTAGTTTGTTCTCTCTATTCCACTTCTCCCAGTACTCCCCATGATATTTTTTCTGTCTCTTTATAGATTCTCTAATTCAGCTATCTGAATGTTTAACTTCTGGTGAATTTGCTTATTCATAATCCCATACCTCTGACTCCTTCAGTTATGACACAGTGAGGATGGTTTTGAGTGGTGATAGGTGACCTCACAAGCCTACCAAGCAATTTTGTCTGCCCTTGGCACCTGAAAGAGAGCTTCATAAGAAGTCCTGCTCCCTGTCTGTATACCAAGTTCTTGCTGAGAAGGTGGAAAGAAGGTGGCATCATTTTACATAATGGTGAAATTCTGCTCAGAATTATTTTTCTTCTCTGACAATTTGTTTTAATATCACCAATTTGAGATTCATATCAAAATAACTCCATTCTTAAATATACTCACCATAAATATTAATTCAAAGGGACTCTACACACTATACTTATCTGTATACCAAGTTCTTGCTGAGAAGGTGGAAAGAAGGTGGCATCATTTTACATAATGGTGAAATTCTGCTCAGAATTATTTTTCTTCTCTGACAATTTGTTTTAATATCACCAATTTGAGATTCATATCAAAATAACTCCATTCTTAAATATACTCACCATAAATATTAATTCAAAGGGACTCTACACACTATACTTAGAAATCACTTATTAATTCAAAGGGACTCTACACACTACATTGAAATCAATCCACTCTGTGTCAAACATTTATTTCTTACTTCCATGGTCTTGTTTCAACATACTGCATTGCTCTTGCCAACCTTTAGGCTCTCTCTGGCTTTTCAGAGCTATCTTCCAATATTGAGAGAAAAACCAGACTTCCCGTGCAAAGCGACACATAAAGAAACTTATTTCTGTGATGGCTCAAACCCTGCACAAGCTTAGCATTTACAGATTCTCCTTGAATCTGAAAAGTGCAAGAAGTCAGGAGTATGTAAGGTTGACTGTAGGTACTGATAGTAACAATTCATTTATATTGAACATAAAAACATTTTCCTATCTAATAAAATTTTGTTCTTATTCTGAATGGTTCCTGTATATAGAGATAGTGTGATGGTGAAAGAGTTTAGGCTGGGTCTTAATCCTGTCTGTACCTCCCTGTTCTGTTGTATCTCTCTGTTGTGTGGAACTCACAAACGTTGTTGAGTTTGTGTCTGAACCACACTATGAGAAGGTAAACTTGTTTAAATTAGAAATATTTGAACTCATAACATGAGGGTTTCACCTATCTTTAATGCCAGTTTGATCTTTTATTTACATTGAGCCAATGTTCACCTATAATACACATTCAGTATTAGTAAAGTGAACTTTATTAATGAGTTAACTCATTCTGATCATCTTCCCTGTGTCTGTAAAAGCAGAGTGTACTACCACCATGGTTAACCTGCTATAGAACTGAATTGGATGGACTCTGCAAGATAAACTTTGTAGCTGAAAATAGGTACACAGTTTGGTGTTAGGCTGTGTATAAACAGTGTAAAATACAAACAGCTAAAAACCCCAGAAGTGTTGTATGAGGCAGAGAAGGCAGCCCACAACACACTATAAGGGTATAGTGGGTGGATAGCATTCATTAATGTAGTGATTCAGAATCTGTGAACTGGGATGTGGTACATTTGAAAGAGGTGGCTGAATTGAATATTTAATTTCATTTGTTTGTTTATTTTAAAGAGCAGAAGATCGGATTTGTGAGGTTCCAAGTACTTCGTTACTGGGGAGAGTGGAATTACAACAATATGATTTAACCGAGTCTTGTAGAATGACAATATGAGAGTGGAATTACAACAATATGATTTAATTGAGTCTTGTAGAATGACAATATATTGTACCTTTCATTCTAGTGAGTAGTTCCAGCCCTTAGATGAGCAAATAAGACTTTTGTATCAATCCTACACTGTGTTTTGTATAGGCTAGATTTTGAGAATGCTTAGAAACATGATGATACCTGCAGCTACTCATTTATGAAACATTGCCTCAAGAAGACAACATGTTTCAGAGGGTTCGTCCAAGTTACTTGAACCCTACTTTCTCCTTCACACTTCTACACAACTAAGAGCATAACGGTTGGCATTAAATCCATCTTGATTTTAAAAGGCACATCCTCTTATCAGTGAGTTTACTCTAAATGTGTGCAGACTCTGCTACTTCACTATCTTCTGGACATCTGCTTTGCCTTTAAGTACGTGATTTTGATATTCTTCTCAGAAAGCTGAATGTCTCCCTATGCTCTCTTTCATATTCTTTGAGAGACAATGGCAATGTAGTGTAACTGTGTGAAAGCTGTTGTGGATTTATTATTGTAGTTGGTGAATATCATTATGTGCCCTGTGGACAGTCAATTTTATGTGGCATATATTGTAGATTTATATTTTGTCTGCTTAAAACATTTCTTGAAGTGCCTAGAGCCAGGGCTAGGTGCTTATGTTGTAACTTCAAATAAATAAATACATTAAATAAGTAATTGCAGCAGGCAGTTTCACATAATAAAGAGATCTGGCTCCTGGGTAGAAAACACTGTAAGTCTTAAAACAGCAGAATCTTTAATAAAGAAGAAGAAATAAAAACCCCAAAGAATTTATTGCAAATAGTAGTTAAAAAACCAAACCCACCCGAAGTAACAGAAATTATACTTGGTGAATTAGAAGCATCATTATATATGGTATAAAACTAATTACTAGGGAGCATTTTATTTACCTCTAATTTCTATTTAATAGCCACTGCACTTGTCATTGCAGGTATGGTTACAAAAGTATGGCTACCTTCCACCAACTGACCCCCGAATGTCGGTGTTGCGCTCTGCAGAAACCATGCAATCAGCTATAGCTGCCATGCAGCAGTTCTATGGCATTAATATGACAGGAAAAGTGGACAGGAACACAATTGAGTAAGTAACAAGTACTGAACTGCTCTTGACTTTTCTGTTTCAAGCAGGGTAAAATAGAACTGGGAAACCTTTATAAAACATGTAGCAGTGTAACCAGGATATCCAAGTAGTGTTGCAGCAGCTTGAGATGAGGAGTTAAATTGTTTCTCTCTCTCCATGCATTTTTATTTATTTCATCTTTTGTATTTCATGGCAGCAGGTAGTCACCTGCCTAACTGCTGTCTGCCTTTGGGCACATACTTGTAAGCAAAACGTTACAGGGTTGCGTAAGGAAAGGACCAAAACGTTATCCATGTGTAAGTAGAGAAATCTATTCAAAACTGGCAAGAATTCATGAAGTGTTTCACAGTTGAGCTGGTCTTTTCTTACTAGAAAATCTTTAGTGTAAATTTCTTTACTTTCATTAAAAAAACAATTTTGGCAGACTCCACTGGCTCATTCATTTAATGCTTTCCTGTAACAGAAGACCAGGTGTGGTCATTTTAGCATAAAGTAAAATGAGATTAGTTTTGCATGCCCTTTGCAATTCTGAAGGTGTGTCAGACTGGCAGTGTCTGATTTTACTGACAGATTGGACACAGAGAAACTTCGTGAAACAGAGTTATTAAAGGACACTTGCAAACAACTCTATACTATGCCAAATTTAAAAAATGTGCCAGGAAAGTTAAAAAAACAAAAAAAGGATATTAGTACATAATTAAGATAATGTATCCGTGATTAAGACAGGAGGACCAGGAGGACCCTGGCACTGATCATCCCCCTGTATTTAGCACTGGTGAGGCCACACCTCAAATCCTGTGCTCAGTTTTGGGCCCTTCACTGCAAGAGAAATATTGAGGTGCTGGAGTGCATCCAAAGAAGGGTAACAAAGCTGGCAAAGGGTGTGCAACACAAGGTTTTTGAGGAGTGGCTGTGGGAATTGGGGTTGTTTAACCTGAAAAAAAAAAGGAGGCTCATGGGGGTCGTTATCACTTTCTACAACTACCTGGAGGGAGATTGTAGTCATGTGGGATTCAGTCTCTTCTTCTAGGTAACAAGTGACAGGACCAGAGGAAATGGCCTCAGGTTGCAACAGGGGAGGTTTAGATTTGATATTAGAAAAAAATTATTCATCAAAAGGGTGGAACAGGCTGCCCAGGGAAGTGTAGATGTGGCACTTAGGGACATGGTTTTGTAGTGGATTTGGCAGTGCCATGTTAATGGTTGGGCTCAATGATGTCTTTTCCAACCTAAACTATTCTATAATTCTATGATTTGAAGTGCTTGTTGGACTCATTCCAGTTAAATTGTGATAAAGCTTATCTTGTAATTTCAGAAACAGTTTGCTTGAAAAGCAAGCAACAACTAAATAATACTGTCACTACATATCAAACATTTACTTCATTGAAATATGTTTCTACCACTATAAAATTCTTTTCTGTGTGTATGTCGGGAAATCCTCCTTCGTTTCCATTTCACACCCCCAACCCAACATGTCAGCTTTTGTTATTCTTTTATGGTAAAGTAGCTAACATTAATGATTTTTCTATCATTTAGTGTTTAGAGAAGAGACAACACAAAATGCTGGCAGGATTGGAAAAATCATTTTATTCCATTGACACATACACTATTGCATTGAAAAGCAATAAAACAAAGCAGATTTTATGACTTCCCTAAGGGGAGGTGAGTTGATCACATATCCCTCAGTTTAGGAATTTAAAGGACCTTAGAATATGCAGTAAATGCCGTGTGAAACAGCCATGCTCAAAAGTATGTTTGTGGTCCAATCTGCAGGGTGAAAAGACTGGGTTCTTCATACAGCTTCAATGATTGATCCTTGAGGGGAGAGTGCTGCTATACTGGTCACTAGTACCCTTTTAAAGACATTAATAGCAGCTTTCTAAGAGGCAATATATTTCTCTAAAAGTAAAATAGCTTATTCACGGCAGCAGAGAGAAGACAGAAAGTGGGAACCTAGGGGAAAGCAGAGTCCATCTGCTTTAGAGCAAGAGCTAGAGAATTGAAAAAAAGCAAACCAACCCAAAATTTTAATTGCAAAAGAAAGTGGTTTATGTTTGCTAAGTGGGCATTTTGGCCAGCAAGGTTGCCTTCACTTCTGGTGGATATTCCAAACATTTTGATGCATGTTTCTCTTCTACACAGAAAGCCATATTAAGGCATTGCAATTCTTAGATATGTGTAACTCATGCTGCATTTACTTACACATTTGGAGTTGCAGTAAGTTGAGTTGAGTTAGGAACAGAACTGATTCTTGAAGACTTGTCACATTTACTTTGATGTTGAGGAAAAGCCCCACCAAAACACTAATTTTTAGCTAACCTGTGGCCTCAAGATACCATCAGTTCAAATCACTGAATGTTCTTGGGAGATATGACTATATAACAAAGAGTAAATATTTTTTCAATTTTTCATTTGGGGAATTATATTATAAATGTTTGAGATAATTTTCCCTTTCATCTACACAGGAAGTATATATACTTCCTATATATGATATATATATACTTCCTATATA
>NW_008663129.1:580-9407 GCF_000695815.1 Acanthisitta chloris | reverse complement strand
GTCCAGGGTTCAAGCCCCTGTTCAGGCGATAGATTTATCCTTTAGGAGCCTGTGGGCAGGAGCAGCATCTCCTCCTGCTAGGGCAGTCCCTCCTGAGGCAGCTGTGACACAGGGCAGAAGCAGGAGACTCTCTCCCCTTCTCCGTCCCTCACTGAAGGGTGATCAGATGCCCAAACATCTTCAAGCAGTTTTCTCAGTCTGGGTTCCTGCTGGCAACTGCTTTTTCTGTGTGATGACCTCCATGAGGGTACTAAAGGGACTGGAGCATCTCTTCTGGGAGGGGAAGCCAAGATCAGAGGCAATGGCACACACTGGGGCACAGGAGGCTCCATCTGAACGTCAGGAGACACTTTTTCACTGTGAGGGCAACTGGTGGAAGTTACTCAGGGAGGTTGTGGAGTTTCCAATCTGGAAGGTGTTCAAAAGCCATCTGTGTTCCAAAGGACATGATCCCGGGCAGACAACTCTGAGTGGTCTTGCTGGAGCAGGAGATTGGACCAGACAACCTTTAGAGGTGCCTCCAGCCTCAACCATCCCATGGTTGCCTGTCACCACAACCACACTCCAACCACAGCAGAGCCCTGTGCTGCTTTAAAGGAAGGTGGTTCATGTGAGAGCAGAGGCAGCAGCAACTCGTGACACTGCCTCAGCCAAGCCCTGGATTGCACTGTACATGTGTATGGACACTTCAGATTATTTTTGCAAAATAGAAACTCCTTAAACAAAAAATCAAGCCATTTTGGATGAAAAATATCCCCTTTGGGATTCTGACATTTTTCAATCTGAACATACATCAGTTGCTCAAGAACAGTACATTATTCTTCAGACAGGTTTAGTTGCCTTACACCCCACACTGATTTTAAGGGGGGGGGGAAAGAGAGATGGAGAAATTATGTATTTCCTTGTGTTTCTGCTTCTCTGATGGGTAAAAGTGGGGCAGGAACTGCTGCTGCTAAAGGGCAACTTCTCCAGATATTTGCCTTCTCTTCCTTCTGTGTTATCTTTAGAAGTGAAAATGCTTATTGAGCTTTCCCTAATGGAAAAAAAATGTGTTTTCAGTGTATGAAGGCTGGATGAGTGTGAAATTGTGTGAGTAGTACCCTATAAACTGCAAATCCTAAAAAAAAAAAAATGCACAATGATTTTTTTCCTCTCAAGTTCTTGTTCTGGACAAAGTACCAAAGAGAATAAATTTATTTTGTGCAACAAGAAAACCCTCCCTTCCCTTTCCCAAACACAAGCCCTGAGGACACCTGAGCCCATCTGCCCGAGTGCTGCAGCTCTCTGCTGCTTTCAGATACCCACAGTGGTGAATAAATTGAGACCCACTGCTTGGGTAGTGTCTTCTTCACCGCCAGCCTGTGCCATGCCTTATGTAAGCTCTTTATTGAACGCCGCCGTCCAGAGCGAGTTCTGCACATATGCCAGGAGAGGGCACCAAGCCCAAGCAAACAGAGTGACTCCATGGTCTGAAAGCTCCGGAAGGTAAAGGCAGCAGTTTAAAAGGTTTCCTCAGGCTGAAGCACCTCCTGGTGCACCCAGAGATCTTCACCTGCCTTATGGGCACCCATGCTGTAAAAGCTGTAAAAGCATTCCTGGAAGTTCTGCAACCAAAATCCTGTTTCCCAAGAGCCATGTGTGCCAGCAGCAGGGTTTCATCAGGTTGATGTCCCTTCTTCTTCAGATGGTTGCTGTAGCAGATCCTTTGTACCCTGGAGGACAGGAGTGGGGAGCTGAACCCTGGGGCAGCAAGCTGCTGCCTCACAGCTCCCCTCATTCTGCAGGGTAGCCACAGCATCTTCTGGTCCTTTTTCTGAAAAATGGGAAGAAGGGAAAGCAGAATGCTGGGTGAATTCTCAAGTTTGCCTGGAAAATGGAGAAGCTGGAGTACTTTCCCAGCAGTATCACTGAAGCCTGCTCATTGGAGAGCCCCTGTGCAGTGACTACAGGTCAGGAAATCATTGTTGGCATGAGTCTTAGGTTGTTCAGAAGCAGAGAGACCATCCAAGCTTGTGGCCCCTGCCCAGGGCACAGCATCTTTGCAAACCAGCCTGCTCACAAATGCCTCCCTCTCCTTCAGCCTGGCTCTTGACAAAAGTGTTGCTGTGACTCGGATTCGAACCGAGGTTGCTGCGGCCACAACGCAGAGTACTGACCACTATACGATCACAGCAGAAGGAATCCTGCCACACGCCGGGACCACGGGGAGGAGAGTGTCTGCACTGTCCCCTCCCCTGGCATGGACACCCAGCACGGCCAGCAAACAAATCCATGCTGCTTGATTAAGGAGGCTACAAATGCACTTGGATGCTGCTGCTTGGAGCATCAGCAATCTGGAATGGGGCCCTAAATTGTCAGCAAAATGCTGGGATGACACCCAGGGAGAGAGGCTGCTGCAAAGGACAGCATTGTCAAGGGGAGATTGTGCCACAGGGGCATCATTCAATGGGAACAGAAAATTCAGGTTTATAATAGTTTCAGCTAAGTCTAAGCTATACAAGAGGTGAGGAATTAACTGTCTTTTTTAGCATTGTGTACTGCAACATATTTAGGGGGGATTCAGTTAAAAATACAACAAATGGCATCTCCATGGGAAGCTGAATGATGCTGTGAGAAGGATCCAGGCAAGCAGGTCTGGGTAACCCATAATGTCCCTGGGCCCCTCATCCATTATCCCCAGGGCCCCTCTGACACCACCCTACCCGATCATGGTTCTTCTCCACATTCCTGCCCAATTTTATGCCTTCAAATTTGTGCTTTGGTGACTCCAAAGCTGCTTTTGCTGTTCCTGGCCTTGGAAGCAGGTTGGGCTCAATGCTGGTGGTGAAGAAAGGACTCAGTTGGGGTGAGAGCTCCCTCCTCCACATCCTGGGCAGCCCACAGTCCCCTGGATACCATCCCAGAGCAGACACAGGACCCATGACCAAAGGCCCTTCAGACCTTCTGTGATGGCCAGCTTTGGGAGGGCAAGGACATGGGAAGGGATGCTTCCTGGAGATATCCTGCAGTGCTGGGGACTCCCTTGGCCTAGTAGCAGGGGTCCAGTTGTGTTGGTGGTGTAAATCTGGGTCATATTCTTCAATGTCTCATTATCAAGTGACTTCAGCTTTTCAATTCCAGCGTTGTTGATGAGGACATTCAGCCCAGAGCCCCTCAGATGCTCCCTGACTCTGGCTGCAGCCTCCTTGATGCTGGCAGGGTTGGTGACTTCTGCAGAGCCAAAGAAGGGGAGGTCAGCACCCATATCCTCATAGTGGCTTGGAGCCCAATGTGTTTCCCCAGAGAGAGCAGTGCCCAATGTCCCTGCAGACAGCAGCTTTTGGCATGGCTCCCTCACTGCACAGGACTCCCAGAGTGTGTCCAGTGCCAGGATACTCACCAGAGGAAATGGGGCAAGTGAGACAACTTTGTGTCACCTACCAAGTGGGATGATGACTAGACTGGGGTGCTTGGAGGCCAAATTCTGTTATTTCTGCAAGAGAGGAAACTGTTGAGATGGAGATGCAGATGGAGCTGTGCAGAGGCTCAGCCTTTCCCCAGAAAAGTGAGTATCACTCTGGCTCCATCCCTGCACTACAGCACAACCAGCACCCTGTTCCAGCTGCCCTGAACCCAATGGATGTGGAGCAATCCCTGATAAAGTGTCACTGTTCCCCCTGCACATGTCATGCACAGCTGGATCCATGGCCATTCCAGCCCAGTGCACAGTGCTGAGGGTGCCTGGCTGCACCTCCAGCCCTTTGCAAACCTCCTTCCTGCTCCAATCTCCACCCTGGCACTGAGCACTCCTGTCCCCCAGCACAGCCCATTGCCTCCCAGCCCAGCCTCACCTGTGCTCGCTGTCCCTTGGGGTCCCGACATCCTGCAAAGACCCACTGGGGTGGGGTTGGCATCCTCAGGAAATGCTGGATGAGCCCCAGGCCGATGCCACGGTTGGCCCCAGTCACCAGAACGGAGCGCACACAAAGCTCTGCCATGTTGTTTCTTCTCCCTCTGCTCCAGTTCGTGTTGTTTGCTCAGCTCCCTGATATTTTCCTTACAGTGTGTTTTATGGAAACCCCACCCAATCATGGTTGGATCCAGGGTCAACTGCTCCAGCTCTTTGAACTTCAGGGCATAGATCCTGGTTGGGAGCCAGACCTTGCTATCAAAGGCCAAAAATCACTTGGCTTTTTCACACAAATTCTGCTGGCCTTGGGAAACCTGGTGTCATTATCCAGGAGCTACTGACCAGCCTGGTCAGGTGAGGCTGTTGTGGGTGAGAATGGAGGGAGCAGAATGTGGGAGAGATGTGGGAAGCTCCATGGCCCAGGTGGGCTTGACAGCTTCATGAGAGAGGCTTTCCACATCAGACCCACAAAACATTGGGAACAGCCTGATCTCACACCCTTCTCAGGCCCCCTGAAATGGGTCAGATGGCCATGAGCAGAGATTCTCTACCTTGCTCTTGCCTCTTCCAAGCTAATGCCCATTCCCTAATGGTCAAGTGAAACACTGATAGAGTGAAGCAAACCCAATGGATCCTGTCCAGTGGCAGAAGGATAGGGACCTGCATTCCTGGCACATCACCAGGTGCTGGCCATGCACTCTAGCTATGCACAAGCTGGGGACTTGTCACATTTGAACAATGTGTTGGTGTCTTTGCGTCAGGAATTTCGGCCACCCCTGCAGCAGGCGGCAAGGGGCAGGGAAGCAGGGGCTGAGCTGCAGCAGGGCCACAGTCATCAACATCTCCACCAAACTGGGCTCCACTGGCCTATGCCTCGGAGTGACAGAGGCCCCCATGTACCCATACCTTGCCAGCAAGGTGGTGCTGTGGGAGGTGCTGGGAATGCTCTGCCATGGACAATGCCCATGAAGGAGATGGAGCTCCTGGGGGCAACCGCTGCCCCAGCCACCAACCCCTTTGCCTGGTTCTCCCAAGCAGAAGCACAGACACTGGGATGGGACTGAACCTTTCAGGCGTGTCATGCTGATGCTTTATCCCAGGCACAAGTTCCATTTCCAACCGCCTCAGACATTTTCTATATGGAAAATATGCCCCCTCCTTCCCACTTGCACCCCAGTTCATGCTGCTAGGGCTGTGCCTCTTCCATGCTGCCCAGGACATTGTGGGGAGGTGCATGACTCTGGAGCTCCAGGGCAAGGGGATCTTGTGTGCAGCCATTCCTCCTGCCTGGGTGGAAATCAACATGGGGATAGAGAAGGTACTGGGCTGTGCAGGTGAGGGTCAGCAGGACCCCGTTGAAGCTTCAGCTCTCAAGGAAGGCAGGGGCACTTGGTCCTGGAGCCTCAAGTTCAGCTCCAAAGTCTGCATCTCTATGTACACGGCGGTGGAGGCTCTGGAGACATGCCGGGACAGGGAGAGGGACCACAGCACATGACATCCCTGACAACATATGATCCAGAATGGCATGGGGAATGGGGTATGATCAAGCAGCTTGGGGAAGTGTCACTCTGAGGCCAAGGCTCTTCAGTCCAGGCTGTCACCATGGCTAGTACCATCAACTACCCAAGAGTCATGTCACCACACCCTCAGTCAAAACAAATGGTGCTACTCTAACCCGGAACCATGCCAAGACCCCGCCCCACCCAGCTCTCAGGCCCAACCTTTTCTGGGCCAGTGCCTGGTGCCTCTCTGTGGAGATGCTGGAGGCAGCCATGGCTTGGAGGGCACGACCACACCCCAGGATGAGGAGTGGGATGTCTGTGAAGGGGCCGACACGAGAGCTGGAAGTACATGGCAGAGCCAGGGTCTCTTGTCAGGGTTTTATTGAGGATGAGGGGCAGGAGGGAGCAGCAGCACAGGGACATGTTGCCAGGATCCTGAACTGGCATCTCACCAGGGCACGACCTTCCCTTCCCAGTCCAGGAAGGTCCCAGTCTCCTTCTCAGAGAGGGAGGACAGCACCTTCAGCATGCCTCCCACGCTGGCATCCACTGTCAAGGGGGGCTGTGAGGCAGAGGGAGAAATAGTCCTGTGCTCAGGTTGGGCCAGCCCTGGAGCAGGTCATTGCTCAAGGCTTGGGGCTTTCTGGTATGAGTGAGGAGAGGCCAGCATGGGGCAAGGAGGGTTCCCCATCACTCATCTCCTCCTCTCCTGTGCCTCCAGGGTATCTGCCCAAAGGAGCTCCCGCAGAACCCAAAGTGCCTGGGGCTGTTCAATACCCAGAAGCTTTGCATTCCCAAATAAGGAGTTTCTTCCAGACCGTAGCCAGAAGATCTCTTACCTTATATGATCCTGAGCCTCCCATGTCAGTTTGCACCCACCCAGGGTGGAAAGCGACGCAGAGGATGCCATGCTCCCGGTACGCCAAGGACTGGCACTTGGAAAGCATGTTCAGAGCAGCCTGTGGGGAGACAGGGTGGTGGTGGGTGGGGAAGGGGGATGCAAGGGGACATGTACAGACCCCACCGGGGACCACGTACAACAGTGTCCAATGACAGGGATGCAGTAACAGACAGAACATCAGGGATAGACCAGATAGATCCAGGAACCCAGGGAGGAGACAGTGGAGTGCTTGGGGAGTTCTTTGCTGAGAAATGGAGATGGACCCATATTTGGCACAGCACATACCTTGCTGCAGCGGTATGAGATAACATGTGCCAGTTCCCATACGTAGACATCCTTAATAGAGCCAGCAGAGCTGGACATGTTGATGATGGCTGCCTTGCTGCAGCTCAGCCCTGAGCCTGGACTCTCCTGGGCAGCCTTCTTCAGCAAGGGCAGGAATGACTGCAAGGACAAAGAAGTGATGGGCACACATGGATATGGCACAGGGGAGAGGACCAGCTCCCTCCACAGTGGGAAACATTGGCACCAGCATTGGAGCATCCTTCCTCCTCATCCATCCAATGCCCCAGCCTGCCAGGCTCCAGCCTTGGAGATCCAGCCCGTGGCTCCATGAGCTTTTCATCAACCACGAGCCTTTCAGCACAGAGAAGAGCCAGGACATGCTGAGACAGTGCAGCTTTGGAGAGCCAGGACCATGAGAAGCGATGCTTGCAAGAACTGAGCTTGGTGCTGGGGTGAGGGTCTCACCTGGCCCAGCAGCAGGGGCCCAACTGTGTTGGTAGTGTAAACCTGTGTCATGTCCTCCAGCGTCTCTGTGTCAATCGAATTAATCTTGGAAATTCCAGCATTGTTGATGAGGAGGTTCAGCCCAGAGCCCGCCAGGCGCTCACCAACACTGACTGCAGCTGCCTTGATGCTGGCAGGGTCAGCAACTTCTGCAGAGGGAATGCGCGGGAGGTCAGTGTTCCTGTGGTGGGTTAGGGTGCCCTGTGTTCCCCCAAGGATGTGCCACCCACAGCTCCCTTCAGTGTGGGGTTCCCAGGGCTGTGCTCCATGCCTGGGCATTCACCAGAGGAACTGGGGCAAGAGGGAACCTACCAAGAGGGACGATGACCAGGTTGGAATGTTTGGATGCCAAATTCCGCAGCTCCTGCAAGAGGAGTCATGATGTTGACACCAACAGTCTGGAATACCCAAGGCTTAGCCATAAAAGCCAGTTAAAGCCTGTGTAGCTCTGGCTCTATCCCTGCACCACATCCTGCCCAGCACAGCTGCCCTGATCCCAATGCATGTGAAGCACTCCATGTCTCCCTCAGTTCTCCTCACGTATAGCTAGTCCCATGGCCAGCCCAGCCCCGCTGCCCTGTGCTGAGAGTGCCTGGCTGCACCTCCAGCCCTTTGCACACCTCCTCCCTGCCCCAGTCTCCACCCTGGCACTGAGCACTCCTGTCCCCCAGCACAGCCCATTGCCTCCCAGCCCAGCCTCACCTGTGCTCGCTGGGGGGCCCGACATCCTGCAAAGACCCACTGGGGTGGGGTTGGCATCCTCAGGAAATGCTGGATGAGCCCCAGGCCGATGCCACGGTTGGCCCCAGTCACCAGAACAGAGCGCACACAAAGCTCTGCCATGTCGCTTCTCCTCCCTCTGCTCCAGTTTGTGCTGTTTGTTTAGCTCCCTGATGTTTCCTTATAACATGTTCCACAGACACCCCACCCACTGAGGGTTTACACCAATCCTTGGTTTCAGGTACAACTGCTCCAGGTCTTTGAACCCCAGGATGTAGATCCTGGCTGGGAGCCAGCCCTGGTTACCAAAGGCCAAAAATCACTTGGCTTTTTCTGGCAAGTTCTGCTGGCCTTGGGAAACCTGGTGTCATAAACCAAGGATAACTGTTACAGGAGAGGAAGTAGGGAGCAGCGTGTGGGAAGCATGTGAGAAGCTCCATGGCTCAGGTGGGCTTGGCAGCTTCACGAGAGAGGCTTTCCACATCAGACCCACACAACACTGAGTTGTGCCTGTGTTCTGCCTGATCTCACCACCCTACCCTGAGCTGGGTCCATGAGCAGAGGTTCTCTGTCTTGCTCTTGCCTTTTTCCAGCAAAAGGCCATTCCCTGATGGCCAAGTGAAACACCCATGGAGTGAAGCAAACTCAGTGGATCCAGTCTCATGGCAGAAAGAGATGCTGGCCATGCACTCTAGCTATGCACAAGCTGGGGACTTGTCACATCTGAGCATTGTGTCTTTGCATCAGAAATTTCTGCCACCCCTCCAGCAGATGGCAAAGGGCAGGGGGAAGCAGGGGCTGAGCTGCAGCAGGGCCACAGTCATCAACATCTCCACCAAACTGAGCTTTGGGCTGTGCCTCAGAGTGACAGAGGCCCCTATGTACCTGTACTATGCCAGCAAGGTGAGGTGCTGTGGGAGTTGCTGGGAATGCTCTGCCATGCACAGTGCCCATGAAGGAGATGGAGCTCCTGGGGGCATACCCTGCCCCAGCCACCCACCCCCTGCCTGGTTCTCCCAGCTGGAA
>NW_008663129.1:0-527 GCF_000695815.1 Acanthisitta chloris | reverse complement strand
CCCAGCCCCCCCCCCCCTGCCTGGTTCTCCCAGCTGGAAGTGCAGAGACCAGGACAGCAGCACCTGACACTGAGCCCTTCAGACAGGTCATTCCAATGCTTTATCACAGGGACAAGTCCCATTTCTCACCTCCTCAGCCATTTTCTGTCTGGGAAATATCCTCCCTCTTGCCCACCCGCACCCTGCGTCATGCTGGCAGGGCTGTGCCTCTTCCAGACTGCCCAGGTCATGGTGATGAGGTGAGTGGCTGTGGAGCTCCAAGAAGAGAAGGGCTTGGGAAGCAGCTCTCTCCATTTCCTTACCCCATGTGAAGCCCTGCAGTCCTCCTGTCCCCTCACCTCTATCAGCTCTGGCACCTGATGCCTCTGTTTCATTTCCACACCTTCAGCCTCAACCCCCCCCCCCCCAAGCCCAATGCAGGATCCAGGTGCACTGCCTGAGTGCCATGTGTCTGTCCTGCCTGAGACCACACATCCCCCAGCTGAGGCGAGAGGGCAGCTGGTCTTGGTATCCCCCGGCCCCTCAGG
>NW_008663128.1:0-52292 GCF_000695815.1 Acanthisitta chloris | reverse complement strand
AAGGAAATCACATGTGTGAAACCAACCCATCAATAAGCACCAGAACAAGTGAATAATTGATGAAAATCAGACAGACACTAGGTTCTGAAAAAGAGTATTTCTCACAAAACATTCATTTAATTTTTGCCATTTCAGTTGTTATCCTCAAGGGAAACCTGCAAAATACTTTCAAAACAAGTCTCTGGGAACTAAAATTCATAATGCTATTGGAAATAATTGATTGAGTAGAGACATACTAGTTTTATAGCACATTATGATGTCTTGCTTCCATTACCATTAATTCACAGAATCATAGAATCACAGAATTTAAGGATTGGAATGGACCTTACAGATCATCTAATCACAACCCTCCCTGCCATGGGCAGGGACACTTCCTCACTAGATCAGATTGCTCAAGGCTCATCCTCAACCGCCAGGGTTGGGGCAACTACCACGTCCCTGGGCAACCTGTTCCAATGTCTCACCACCCTAATAGTAAAAAATGTTTTTCTAATGTCTAACCTAAACTTCCCCTCCATGAGTTTGAATCCATTACCTCTTGTTCTATCATTGCAGTTCCTAACTCACAAATTCGACTGATGACAGAACACCCCTCTACTTTTCTTACAGGAGTTAGCTGTCTTATCATCTGTTCTGTTGTAGGTGCCATTCCTGTGTTCCTGAAGTACCTGATGCATTTTCTCTCAAATGATCTAATTGATTAACAAATTTAAAGTGGTTATTCTCAGCTTGTATGTAACTCCAAAGACCTCTGCTTTTCTTTCAGTCTTGAAGAAGAACCTGTATGCTTGAAAGCTTAAAAATCCCAGCAAAATACCATCCTCCCACTCCTACAGATCTTCTCTGGCATAGGAAACATACATAGTCTTTTAGAGTCAATTATTAAGGTAAACCATATATGGTAAAAGACAAGATTTTTATTCTGCTTGGATATGCAATGAAAAAAGAAAAAAAATTCTATTCTTTGGAGCAGATACATCCAAATTCATATCTTACATCACTAGCTGAAACAGGCTGCAAAGATAGTTATTGATGTTTATTTTATGCTACTCCCCAAAAGGCTAAAGCAGATAAATTTCTCTGATTATTGCCTCTTGTTGTCTTAAATGGATTTTATGACCATTGAGAGGCCATATTCAAATGGTGCAATTTAACACATGCAAGTCACAGAACAACAGAATACTTAGGGTTGCAAGGGACCTCCGAAAAATATCTAATTCAATTCCCAGTCTTTTAAACACTTAAATGTATGCAAAAAGTATTATGCAAATGTAGCATTATGTCAACCAGTCAAACCGATCAAACAGTTTTCAGTCATCAGAAAACAGATTAAAACAAGTTGTTAAATTAGATAATGTGCTCTGTAGCCTATGCTTTTAAAAAGAGTGAAAATACGCATTGTTTATCCGGTGGTTGCACTTATTTGCTTGGTTCTGGTCCATCTTATTCGTTCTTCTCTGTGGTTTGTTTAGTGACTGGAAAAAAAGTCCAATATGGTTGAATTGATGTTGATGTAATGGGCTGGGTAAACTATGTTTTGATTCTCTGTATATTTTGTGGCTGGCAAATGTGCACATTTGTCTGAAGCAGCTGTGGATGCAAAGATACGTCTATCTGTTAATTACTGTTTATATGGGGGATATTGGTGTTGGGCTTGGTGGAAGCATTGGTTCTGGGTTTTGAGATTTGAGGCTTGACAGAGAAGTTTTCTTGTTTTCTTGTCTCTGGGGAGCAGGGAAGGTGTGAGTACTGAGGCTTCTTTGTGAGAATGCCCCATCTTGTGCCTTTATAAAAATGCTTTTCCTGCCTTCATTTCCCTCTGTAGAGCTATTTGTTTGAATGATTTGTTGGTATTTAAAGAGTGGGCAAGTGTATATGCTGTCTAATATCATCTATTTTCAACATTTCAAACACATTTGGCTAAACGTTTTAGGGAATAAATATAACACCAAAGCCCAGCAGTCGCAGCTTGAATCACTTATACACAAAATGGTCTATTCTTTCTCGATCTATCTGCACTTGATGTGAGGGAATTGGGCTAAATTTGCAACAGAGAAAATACAGTGCATTACATTTACAGGTTTCAAAGCCTTGGGCATAGGAGAATTGAAATTGAAATACTTTTACAAAAGCAACCTAAAGATGAGTGCTTGCCCATTTTTTTTTTCAAATCTCCTGCATCGACTGCTCTTCCAAGAAAAAAAAAGAGTGTCATTAATTCAGGCAGTAATGAGTGTTGTTAGTTGGCACATCCACATCCAGAACATCAAAAAGATGAGCAACATATAAATCCTCCTGCCCTTAAATATGGTAAAACTTAAAACATCTCTGAACTGTGCACTGTACCAGCTGATGGTTGGGATGAATCAGAGCAACCATATGGCAGGGAGAGAGTTGAATGATGAAGCAAGAGGCTTAATTTTCTAAGCTTAAGAAGGGATGTCAAATAGTCACTAAAATAAATAAATATGTAGATAAATTAATATTGAAAACTGCCTGAGTTCAAGATAGGAACAGTGTTTTGAGTTGGCTACATGCACAGGCATATCATACAAACACATATAGTGTATTTTGCATGCTGTCCTCATCTGCTCTTTTGAGCAGCCTGCCAAACACATTGAATATATAAATATCTTGCTCTGTGAAGTAGTCTGCCTTGTGCATTATTCCAGCAGCAATAACATATGCTGGTTTGTTGTGGTATGGTCACCTCAGGTGCAGTGGTAAACTAAGTGGATTTTGTGGCTCGTTTGGGACTTTTGTGCATGTGGAGGAATTGCTGATGTTAGTTTATTGAGACAGTAGAGTAGAATATTACAATGCCTCTTACTTTAGACACAGCCTTTGTTGGTTTAAGATTACAGTGTCCCTTTCAGAGTACTTCACTGATGCAGCAATTTCTGGGCTGCTCTGTGGTCAGCTGGCTAGTAAAAACGTTAGGTAAAGCCTTTGACATTTTGTTAGTGAATAAGAGACAGACATTTCCAGTTTGTAAGAGTAAGCAGGAAGAAGAGATTAGTCTTTTTCTTTTGATGGTTTAAAGCTGCCTGATTTGAACTTTAAAAGACTCCTGTATGTTCAACATCCGTTTAAAGACATGGTGCACTGGAGTTATCTACAATCCCATGAGGAGCTATATAGTCCTTCCTATTAACTATGTTACTTCATGGAAAATGCCTAGATGTACCTCTTTAAGTCCTTTTAATACACTGTATACAACACTGAATCACATTGATGTTGCTGAAAGTGAGTGGGGTGGCAGAAATTTTCCTCATTTCCACATCAGGAAACATGGTTCCTGAGCCTGCAGAGCATCTCTAAAAGCACTCCTCTCCCTGCTAGTCACACACATGACAAGGAACAGAGCATTTCCCATTTTCTCTCTGAAACTAAGAGTGTGTTGTGTGACCATCCAAAACTATTTCCAGACATCCATAACTTTGTAATCTCAGATCATTGTTACTTTTCTCATGCCTTAAGTTTGGGTTTTTTGTCTTTTTTTTTTTTTTTTTGCCCCAAAGCTGTTGCATGGGCCAAAACTTCTGTATTAGAAGAAGTATACTCAAAAGGAGCTCAAGATTTCTGATATGTTTTAATTGCCAAAATGTCCCCTGCTATTGTAGGCTCATGTATTCTATGGACCCCTTGATCTGCAGGAAGAATATTAGAGTCTTTGTGGCATTTTGAGGAGCTCCTGTGATCCAAGGCCTCATCTATTCATTGTTGCACAGCACATGCATGGCATTTGCTACCATAAAGAGGTCAAATTAAATCAGTCACTGTGTGGGGGAGACTTTCTGACAACAGCAGTCAGAAAACCAACTTGCCCCGTTCTCAGTTCCTTTCCCTCACAGAAGAAACCCATACAAAGGAGAGGCAGACTGGCTCGCTCTTCTCTCAGAGAATCATTGAACATGAAATGAATTTCTAGTGCCATGCAAAAGTCATAGCCAGCACAACTGTTATCAGGGGATAATGGTGTTTTTGTAGTCTGCAATGGGCCAGTGCTGTATTTGCTGACTGTGAGCCCCACAGTACAAGGCATGGTAAGCCTATAGCACTATCCATGGCATGCAAACAGAGAAATGAACCTATGACCCTCTCTCTCTTCACTGCCACAGAAAAGCCACCTTTCTCATGTAAACGTGCCTCTTTTGTTTCCTGGTGTTAGCAGCAATGATGTCATATATTCAATCATCTCTTATTTTCCAGTGTAGAAAGCACTCATAAATGAAGACCTACAGTGATTTGAAAAGAAACAGCCAGTCAGAATTAGAGTCCAGCATTATTAAATATCATGTGCTTTGCTCACACCACCCTCTTGGCAGAAATGTCACATGCATCCTTTTGGATTATTGTTAGAACGTGTGAAGGTAGAAAAATTGTCACCCCCAAAAGCCTTGGCACCTCTAAAATTATTATTTTTTGTAATTTTTTTTTTTTGGTGTGCGATTCAACGTCAGCTAAATTTTCTCACCCAAAGTATAATGTACTGCTTGTCAATATCAGTTAAAATCAGGTTGTTACAATAGGAGAGACTCATTAGAAGTGTTTTCTTTTGACAACCAGCTGTACTTTTTGATTTATTAAAGCATGATTACTTGCCAGTTACCACAGTAAGTAAGACCACATCCAAAAAACAATGACAAGAACCTGAAAGCAAAGCCTGTGGTGTTTTATTAAATAACCCTCCCTTTTTACTAAAGGAAAAATTCATCCTGGAAATCTAAAAAAAATATATTGAAGAGCAATTTGGTTTTAAATTGAAGCTGAATGCTTAGTTAGCCTTTGATTAAAATTCTACTGCGGTAGATTGACTTTGTTGTCTTGTACTTCAAAAGGGAATAAGATTCTGAAAGCCGAGTGAGAAGAAAAAACCCCGTAGAATTTCTGTAATACAATAGGGGATTTTACAAAGCATTCTCTTGTTCTGTATGCCAGGATCCAGTCAGAATTAGCATGTTCTAAAAATAATAAGAAAATGTGTTAATTATTTATATCTGCTTACTAGATTATTATGTGTTTGTTGTCACTGTAAAGACAAAACCCAAAATTTACTGCTACCAAACATATTCCAGTATTTTAGCTTGCTACAGCAAAAAAATGGACCAAAGTATTCACAAGCTGTAGGGGAACATCTTTTTCAGCTAGAAACAGAATTTATGATCCAATACATGCACATCAGTTGTATTTGTTAGTGCTCCAAGCCTTCAAAGATTTATGCCAAGGGACTACTTGGAGTACATAAAGTCTTTTAGTATCGCTGCCTATGTTATTACTGATTGCTGATTTCAAATGTTTAGGTGTCAGTTGCAGAAAGAAAAGAACTTATCAGTGTACAGATAGGTAACAAACAATTTTATTTATTTTTGTTAAAAGAGTGCCTGCTGTCAGCTTATACTTCTTAAAGTTAGATCAGGTCCTCAGCTGGCATAAAGCAGTATAGCTCTACTGAAGTAAAAGAGTCTTCCAATGTATACAGAGTGAAATTTTAGTCCTCAAGGATGGGCTTCAGGACAACAGAGCACCCAGTAATTGAAATTCCTGTACCAGAAAATATCAATCACCCTGGAATGGAAGGAAGAAACACAGGACTCCAGAGAGCTGATTAAAGAGTAAATCAGAAGAGGACAATAATGCGTGGAAAGTGAAGGTGGATTTGTTCAAATAGGGCACCTATCTTCTCGCAACTAAACCTGATCACTAAATCAGGTACTCATCTGTGTGAGTTCCCCTAGGATTCACATGGAGATGCATGCCAGGAATACTCTTGTCACATGAGATCAAGTGCTTGTGAAGTGTGTATAATCCCACAGAGTCCAGAAGATGCAGACGAATATCAAAGTAATATTGTGCACCTTGGGGTTCAGTGCTGTGTCTTTCATTGCCCACAGAGCTGTGTAGCCATCAGGCTGTCTGCCTTTCCAGAAAGGCCGTGCTCTGTTTGAAAGGATATTTTCATTTTTTAAATCTTTTTTTTTAAACTTTATGCAGCAGACCCTATAAGATACCTTTGCCCAGAAAAAGAGACTGGAAACAGATGTGACCTTCTCTCCTAATGGTTTAAGTCAGCCACCCTGGACAGTTAATGTTGAGTGATGCACGGCAGTTGGGGAATGGGCACAGGATTTCTAGGTAAGGATGTTCTCTTTTTTGCATTAAGCAATCACTGGATAACACTGTGAAAGTTAAAGTTTAAGAGCTTATGAAGTATGCTACAATGCATGATTTCACCTAATGATTTATTCAGGCAATGCAGCAGTTTGTAAAATGTAATGTTTAATCTGTTGATTACTAGAAAGTATTCAGTTAGATTTCAGAAAATATTAATGAATAAATGCTCTATAAAAAAACTCCCTTAATGTTTACTCTTAAGGCAGTGGCACTTTGATTTTAGTGGTTTACATGTGTTTAAACTTACTTTGGGTTGTGTCACTCAATTAACTGCAAAATGAAAGGCTGAGTGATAGCTGCAGCTCAGAAACTAGCAGCTGAAAATCAGTGTTGGTGGAGGAAAGGCTGTCAGCAGGACCTCTAAAATCCTAAGCTCTAAGAGCTAAATGCTGCAAAGACTCCTGTCTATATGGCTAAACTTGAATTTTCCCTTTTTGTTTTTAAGAAATGTATTGTAGTAAGATGTAAACAATTTCTCTTAGATTCTCATTCTGCCTCCCTCCTATACTCAGAAAGGGGAGCACACACAGCTTGCAAACAGCTACAAGAAGATAGACATAGGTATTCACTGCATTATCAGGACTGTTGTGTGGAACAAAGTTGGATCTCAGTAAGGTCCAGTACCAAAACAAGCTAACAGCATTTGCTCTGTCATGGAGTTCACTAGAGTCTATTTTTCCTCATTTTTGTGTCAAAATTTTAATTTATTTGCATGTAGTTGCATCAAAACAATGTATATTTTTTTACACACGCTCTATTATCTAAAGCTTTAGTGTAAAGGAAACAAAGTGATAGACCATTAAAACAATAAATGACGCCTAATATCTCCTAGAGAAAACAGGCAGAGTTTTTACAGGAAGGACAGGGAAGACAGGGACATAAAACAGAAAACAAAGATTTTTATGATGGATTTTAAAAGAAGAATCATAAAAGTGATGATGGGAGCAAAGAAGTCAAAAAAGTTGAACCTGAAAGAGAAAATAATATTTAGGAATGACAACAGAGAATAAAATATGCCAAGGTCATATGAAAAGTATAAACAAGGAGACAGGAAGAGTTTGTTTGAGCACAGCAATTTCTATCACATTGCAGGCAGATATGCAAAGAAAAAGGAAGAAATGAAAGAACAAACCAAATAAATACAGTAACTAGAAAAGCACAGATGTTCACAGTTGTTTTATCTCCACTGAAACTACAAAGCAAAAAGAGAGCTTTTGAACAACATCTTTTTTAAGAAAAGAAGCTAAACCTGTCTAGCAATTCATCTGACTTGCAGAAAGTGTAGAAAGGATGGTAAAATAAACTGTGAATGTGTTTCTGCCCAATCTTGAGCTCTCACAAAAATGTATGCCTGTTTTTTCTTGAAAATGGTGTCTGGTTAAACCCTTCTACAATAATAATATTCTGCACATGAGCATAGGAGACTGCAAATCCTGATATACAAATAGAAGCTTGGTGTTGTTTATCAGTTGATCTAGCAAATCCGAATAAGGGAATATTTCATGTTATGCTCAGTACAAGCAAGGGTGCTACACACATCTCTATGTACTTCCAGAGTGCAGGAAGCAGATTCCAAAACTGCGTGGATACACTGCCTTAGATTTGGAGCTTATGATCACAGTATAAGGATGCAATTCCCAGGCTACTCCTTAAATTATCACACAAAGGACGAGCTTTTCCCTTTTCTTAAAGAGTGCAATTTATGCCAAACCCCAAAATAACTTTGGACAATTGCCTTTGAATGTTTTCTAGTGTAGTATCTAGCATGATGTTGATTTTACATCTATTCAAATTGCATAAAGGAATTCTTAATAGGCTTCCTAAGTGAAATGGTAGCTTCAGCCATCTGGAAATTGTTGTAAGGTTTATATTAGCACTTCTGATTTTCCTAGAGTATTCCTATTAAGCATTCAGTGCACAACTTGAATACACAAGAATAACCTATGTACATTTGCTTCTCTGTAAGTGTGATATGTACAGAAACCTCTACATGCTTTTTTTCTTTTTTTTTTTTTTGTTTTTGCTCTCTTCTCCAAGGGTAGAACCTATGGAGTGCTTTAGCGGTCAATGAGATCTGGCATCTAAGTAGCCTAGTTGTGCTGCTGCACAGACCATCTCTGGCTGGGTGCTGACTCATATCTTGCAACATCACTCAGTAGCCACTACTTCTACCTGAACACTTCCCTGAACTTGTTGCAGCAAAGACTTTATCTTCAGATATTGAGTTCCCATTTAAACAATGCATAATGGTTACTTCTATTTTGGCAAGATCATTTCACTTTGGACAAAAACCTGGCCATATGTATGGGCCCTAAATTATTAATTGCCTTTTCTCTGAGCAGTACTATTCTTCCCTCTTCCAGAACTATTGCTGAGATGGTTGTCTGCTGAATAGTCTAAGGCCGAGTATAGACAAGGCACTCCTCTAGGAAGTACAACAAAGGTCTGAGAAGGCCTGATTCAGTTTCCCCCATCCCAGGCAGGAGTAGAAAACACCAGTCATTAGTTTCCTTGGTAGAGGTGTGATGCTTGGGTTTATTGAGCAAAGCAATCTGTGGTTGAGAATTTTTCAAAAGACAAAAGCATTTCAGAATTTTGTTTACAACATTTGGGCTTGTTCAGCTTAGTGTAAAAACCTTATACTGATGTTTTTCATGCTGGACAGTTGTCCCTTGAGAATGCTTCTGGAGTGCTGAACTTGTGACTGTATGTGCTTCAGTCTTCAGATGACCTTGTGGTTAATTCACCCATACGTATTTAAGGCAAAGATTATGCTGTAAAGGCTGGGTAGGCAATGGCAACCTGCCATTGGACATGCATTCTGTGTGCTTCTGTCTGCAGCAGAGTTGTTTGAACACACTGTTCTGGAAGTCAGAAGTAGATCACATTTTCTGAGCTACACTGTACAATATCAAATCGGAATTTCCTGTACCCTTTCCATTTGAATCAGCAATCCTAACAATGAGGCTACCCAGAGCACCCATGGGGACAGACAAGGGTGAGATACAAAGCCTCATTGAGAAGGAGCTATCAATTAGCAGCCACACATTTACGATTCAAGCTGCATTAGAAAGTAATTAAATGTAAGCAGTCCTTCATTCAAAGCTGCAGAGACAAGTAAATAAACTTAATGGAAGCCACAGCTATTAAATTAACACATGACACAGGCAGTCAACAGCAGTAAAAGACTTCTAGAAAATAAACTATCATATCTGGCTTGGGGAGGGAGCATAGGAGTGGACTCTGACTGTAGAAAGCATGCTCTAGACTTTGGAGGCATTGTGCCTCTGAGTTCTGTTCTTAAAAAAGGGCTGGGGTTATGAAACCGCAGTGTAACTTTTGCAAGCTGACAAGACATTCTTTCGGCACAGGATGAATTTTTTTAGGCATTACAAGTAAATGATTAGTTTACATGTTCTAATGAATTAAACTGGACTACTTAAAACACGGGGAAATTTCATGGTGTGGGCATGCATAATAAGTGCAATCATGCAAGACAATTTTTCTTTCCTGAAGCCAGAGAAAGGCAGGGAAATAAACCATGATGTCTTTAACAAAATGGTTCAGTTTCATCTGGGTAAAAGGTATTCAAGTGCTTTTGTTGAAATGACATTGTTACTGCACAATATTCCAAATGGACAAGTCAAAATTTCATTTATGCCAAGAGTATGCACTTCCAAGTCTTAGTGTGTTTGAGCTTTCTCATGTTTAACACTGAATTTGCTGGGTTTGTTCCTTATTCACGATAACTAAACATCATCATGTGTTGCTTCGCTTACCCTAGAAATGAGTCAGAGCTCTAACATCTACTGTCTCAAATAAAAATCTTTCATGCCTTTAATGGGGAAATTATTTTACACTTACCCCTTGCAGTGAAAGCTAATACAGGAAATATAGTTCATGCAATAACAACTCTTGAATACATCTCTGTAGGTCTCTTTCATCACATAGATACCTCGGAAAACTTGTGAGGTTCAGTCCCATAGTGCTCTGGTCAGCAGCCTCTGCCCATGCTGTTTTATACTTCATCTGTCTTCATGAGATTTGAATCTTCAAAACTCTTTATGGGATCCATCCCAGTAATTTTACCCATCTTCATAATAGACGTTCATTCTGAGATGTCCTCCAGGCTCCATTTGTCATCAAGGAAGTTTGGCAGGTGCCTCTCTTCAGAGATTAATTTCCCTAGATCCTTCTCCTTTTAGGCTAGACAACCTATTTTTTGAGATGGCAGAGACAGGGCCAGAGGAAACACATCCTTGCTGTCTATTTCCATTTATGTACTGTAGTGGAAGAAGCTGAAGACATTTCTCATTCTTCCTGAAGTCTTCCCCTTCTTCAGAGTGCAGCTTCTACAAAGAAGGCAAATCTCTGGGAGAAATACCTGTATTCACACAGGTGCTGATACGATGGCAAACTCATATGTTCATTTTATCACAAAACATTTTCAACTTATGTTATTTTTTTTGCGTTTATAAAGTTTCACAATAGTCTTTATAGATACAAGAGTGATCATATTGTCTGGCAGATGATTTCTCAGCTCTTTGTCAGCAGTTCAGGAGGGGATAGGGTGCATTTCAAAGGTGCTTTCCAATCATTTGGTAGGACTACCTAAAGTATTAACTAGACTTGAACTTTGGTTTTCAAACCTTTTAGGAAAAGCATCAATAATTCAGGCATCATTTTCCTAGCAGACTATTAGATCATATCTATCTTGCACCTGATATAGTGCATTTATAATAATAATCCTTGCAAAATACTTAAAATCAGGACTGTCAGATTGTGACCCTTTAGCTGACATTATCATAATCGATACGAATTTTCTAGAAAATAGCCATTTGAACCCTGACACCATTGTTTCTGGATAGCTGGGATAACATTGCAGGATGCTTATGCAACGTACACAAACCTCTGACAATATTGGATCATGGAGCCTATGTTCTCTTGAGCACAGTTATATTTACAAAACCTTATTTTGTTCTTTATTCTACCTTTTCTTCAGTTACCAAAACTTTATTTATGCTGACAATAAGCTAGAAACACAGTCAGGAAAGCTAAGGCACATGACATATGAATGAAAATGTTGGAGCAAGTCCAGAGGAGGCCAAAGTTGATAAGAGGACTGGAGCATCTTCCCTATGAAGACAGGCTGAGGAAGTTGGGGCTCTTCAGAGAAGACTGCGTGGAGACCTCATAGCAACTTTTCAATATCTGAAGGGGAACTACAAGGGAGCCAGAGAGGGACTCTTCCTGAGCAACTGCAATGATAGTACAAGGGCTAATGGATTCAAACTGACAGAGGGGAAGTCTAGGTTGGATGTGAGAAAAAAGTTTTTTTCTGTAAGGGTGGTGAGACATTGGAACAGGTTGCCCAGGGACGTGGTGGCTGCTCTGACCCCTGTGATGTTCAAGACCAGGCTGGCTGAAGCCTTGAGCAACTTGATCTAGTGAGGAGGTGTCCCTGCCCATGGCATGGGGGTTGTGACTAGATGATCTGTAAGGTCCATTCCAACCCCTAAATTATGTGATTCCATGATTCTATGAATATTTATTTTAGGACTTTTCCCTGTGGAATTTGCATATATTGGAAAATTGCCATTTCTTTATTATTTCCAGATTTACATTTAGTTTAGATTTCCTCTCTCTAATTATTTTTTTTAATGTGTTCTCCTGTCCTTCTAGAGAACACTTTATATCTATGATGCCTGATTTCAGGCACATGTTCACCCTCCATCCATTTCCTACGGAAAACATATCCTTTACTTTTTTTCATTATATGTTTTTAGTTCTGTCTTAAGATTGGAAGCTACGTTTGTTTATGATCAAAGCAGGAAGCAAGAAATCTGTCATGCTTCTTATTCTAGTCCAGTATTTGCTGAAATTTTAATGCTTTTCATGCCCTCTTAGTTTTGCCTTGACTCATATATGATCTGGTGATCTGCCACATGTTGAGACTGACCTATGCCTATTCTGAAGACTGATAGCACTTTGCTTTTTTTCTTCTAAGCTTTAGTCAAGAACATTTAATAATCTTTTCTATATAACTCCTCAGAAGTCCTTGAGAAACTAACGTTTAATTATGAACTCTGGAAAAACTCTCCCTCCCTGTAAAAACATGACTTGTATGTATCAAAGCCCCAGAACTATTATAAAGGCATGAAGTGTAATTTCCTTTAGTTTCATATACAAAACTTATTTCTCAAAGCTAGTATTCTTTTTGGTCATGCAGGTAGTCTTGGGACATACATCTGATAAAGAATTATTCTTTCTTACCTCAGATAGGCTGTGACACTGCCTTGTGAATGCTGAATTTAACAAATCTTTGTTTCTCAAATGTCAGTTTTCATACTTAAACAGCCACTGGATTTCTACAAGGGCACTGGAGATTCTCCTTACTACCTTCTCCCCAGTGATTCTCTTTCTTATGAATAGGTAGTGGCCTTTTGTGGTGAACTTTATGTTTCAGCACACAATAAAATGAGTCTTCATCGGAGTAACAGATTCAATAATATAAAAACCAGAAAAAAACCCTGTAAAGGTTGAGAATGTGGTTCTGTTTCCTAGTTAGTCTAATTAACATTGATACTGTTATTAGTGAATTCTGGGAATAAAATTCCTGGCAAAATGAAAGAGGAAAGTATTGTAGGAGGTTTATGGCCTATCTTTGTATCTTAATAGCACACCACATGGGCTTTGACTTTCATCCATCTACCTGAACTTGTGTTAAAACCTCTAGGTGGTTCACTGCAGCTTTCTAGAGCCTCGTTGTACACCAGCCCTCAGCACTGAGTGTGTTCAGCTGCCACAGAGCATCACAACAAAATCAGGGAACCCATACAGCTAAAGAAAATAAAATCCTACTTCAGTCTCATTTGGCAGAGTTGATTACCAGAAATTACTGCAGCCATCATCAATGTCCATAGGAAAAAGAAAAAAAGGCGTGAAAAATCCCCAAAGCCCACAACATTAAGTCTGGTGTTTCAAAACAATGCTACTAAGAAGCTGATGGCAATTGCAGCCTTAATAGTACATCCATAACTGTGCACATTACTCCACATTAAACAGAAATCAGAGGAATTATTAAAGCTCAGGTATAAATATCAAATTCCCTGTGGATTTTTACAACTTTTTATTCAGATTCAAACAATTCTTTCTTTATATCTGAAATCCTCCAGGTCTCTGATGCCTTAAAAATGCTGTATATATTTGCCATGGAACATTATTCTGTGTCACTCTCTTGCTACACAGACTGCTTCTTCAACTAGTACAACAAATTGCCACAGGGGGAGAGACATCAAGAGGAAATACAGGAAAGGAAATATGCATCTGAATTTCACCAGAGTAGTCAGAATGTGAAACAAGGGCAGGTGCATTATATGTGTGATAGTCCGCAAAGTCCTTGTACTAGACAGGAAAATGGATGATTTGAGTGGGGTTTCCACAGTGTGAGACACTTAACTATACAGGGCCAGAATATCTAAAATTGTTATTCTTTACAGTAAAGTCACAATTTTTTAGGGGTTCTTAATGCAGAACAGTGGAAATTGTTAAGAGCCAAATTCACTGTGAAAATCAGACATGCTGAATGCCTTTGAAAGTGTAGCATCTATTTTTCTTTTTGTTGTCTTTCTTTCTTTTTTAAAAAAGTGAAATCATGCATGCCGACTGGAGCAAGGCAAGTAGCTTCTCCTGAAAGCTATGCTTAGGCACATGAAAAGCAAAGAGGGGTTTGGTAATAACCAACAAGGCTTTACCAGGGGCAAGTCATGTCTGATGAATTTGGTGGCCTTCTATGGTAGGGACAGAGCAAATGATATCATCTACCTGGACTTATGCAAGGTATTTGACACTGTCCTGCATGACATCTAAATTCTAAATTGATGGATTACACTTGGTACATAAAGAACTGACTGGATGGTCACACGCAAAGAGTTGTGGTCAGCAGCTCATTGTCCATGTGGAGGCCAGTGAGGAGTGATGTCCCTCAGGGGTCAGTGCTGGGGCCAATACTGTTCAACATCTTTGTCAACAACATGGACAGTGGGATTGAGAGCACCCTCAGCAAGTTCACTGACCACACCAAGCTGTGTGGGACAGTCATAGCTGGAGGGAAGGGATGCCATCCAGAGGGACTTTGACAAGCTTAAGAGGTGTGCCAATGCAAACCTCATGAAATTCAACAAAATGAAGCGCGAGGTGCTGCATCTGGTCCATGGCAATCCCAGATATACCTACAGGTTGGGTGGAGAAGTAACTGAGACCAGAAATGAGGAGAACAATCTAGGCATGACAGTGGATGAGAAACTCACCATGAGCAGGCAGTGTACACTCACAGCCCAGAAAGCCAATCAAATTCTAGGCTGCACCAAAAGGAGTGCGGCCAGCAGGTCAAAAAAGGTGATTCTTCTTCTCTACTCTGCTCTTGTGAGACCCCACTTGGAATACTGTGTACAGTTCTGGTGTCCTCAGCATAAGAAGGACATGGATCTATTGGAGCATGTCCAGAGGAGGCCACAAAGCTGCTAAGAGGATTGGAGCATCTCCCCTATGAAGACAGGCTGAGGAATTTGGGGCTATTCAAGCCTGGAGAAGAGAAGACTGTGTGGAGACCTCATAGCAAGTTTTCAATTTCTGAAGGGCCTACAAGGGAGCCAGAGAGGGACTCTTTATTAGGAACTGCAATGATAGGACAAGGGGTAATGGGTTCAAACTGAAGGAGGGGAAGTTGAGGCTAGATATTAGAAAAATGTTTTTTACTGTAAAGATGGTGAAACACTGGAACGGGTTGCCCAGCGAAGTGATGGCTGCCTCAAACCTGGAGGTGTTCAAAGCCAGCTTGAGCAACCTGATCTAGTGAGGTGTCCCTGTCCATGGCAGTGGGGACTGTGACTAGATGATCTGTAAGGTCCATTCCAACTCCTAAAATTCTATGATTCTATGATTCTATGACCAGGCAAAGTTCATGCTTTGTGATGAAGTATAAACCAGGAGTCCAGTGCTTTTGGATGGACTATGATATCTCTTTCATGAAATCACTGGTAACAGGATGGCAGACAGGGAGTTTGAAATAGGAAATCATCATCAGGTTTTGTTCTGTGGTTTGCTTCAGTGATACCATGACAATATTGGCTGCATTCCTATGGGGCACAAATAAAGCAGCAGTTCAGGAAGCCTGACATTAGTGCTCAAAAATCTGATAATACCCACCGAATTTCCCAGTGCTGTGATAATGTAGCTCCAGCCAGCTGCTAAATATCCGTCTTGTAAATCCCTTTCAAAGTGTAAGGGAAGATAATCCACTGTGGGTAGAGGTCAACTGAGTCCAGTCTCTTCCATTTTTAGAACCTATAATGGGTCCAACGGCACTTTGGAAGTGCGACTGAAGAAACTATGTCTTGTCCAATGTTTAGTATTCCTTTGTCAACCACTTATACAGACCTAAAGTGACTTCATGCTTCCAAGAACTCTTAGAGGCAGGTATTGATTGGCCCAAGCAGATACCAGAGCAGAGGCACTGCTGCCTCTATTAGAGAGAGCATTTGGATAAGCTCTGCCTTATCAGCCAGCAGTATACCTCATAGCCCTTATCAGGTTTTTGGTAGAAACTTGTGAAGAAATCAACCAGGTATTGACTGTCTAGGTACTTCCAGCCCTGCACTTTGACTGTGGTTTTTCACAGATACTATAATCATATGACTGTGAACTGCAACTGAGTGGGTTAAGCTTGAAATATGATTGTGATGAAAGGGAGCACTCTTACAAGAGCCTGAATGGAGTTTGATTTATCTTTCTGGTCTCTGGTATCTGGATAAGTTTGTAAATTTTCCCCCCCTTTTCTTCATCCAGTTATATCCATTTGCTTTTTTCCTCATTTTGCTGTATACACTTTCATAACTTGACTGAAAGCTTTCAAGAATGATAGTGACTTAGAAACAGAGTTGATGAATAATAGAAACCCATCAATTTTAGATATGGAACTTTTGGATTTCTCTAAATGGCATTTTTTGTTTTATTTTTCCCGCTGAAATTTTTGTCCATTTGGAAGGCAAAATGTAGGCACATGGCTGGGATTGCTGGCATCCCATCAATCTGTCATAGCAGCAGAGCTCTGGCTTGACTACAGACATGCAGAAATGACAGTCAAACAGTAAGTGCGGTATACTCCATAAATCTGACATTTGGGATTTCCTGTGAAGGCAATGCATGCAGCCAGCAAATCAGGCACTGCACAAAGCATTGGACTTGGAAGTATAAAGCACAAGTACACAAGAAAACGCTAGAAGAAAATGTGTGGCCATTCTACCACTGCATCAAACTCTGGGATCACCATCAGTCTGCAACTGTTATCTTTGGAAACGCACAGGAGTATCCCAGGCAAATTACTGAAAAAGAGGGATTGTGAATTAGTCGTGCCTTTTATCAGGCCTAAGCGTGGGACTGTGTTTGCAGATGGCAGGGGCACTGTTCAGAATGGGCTGTTAACAGCCATATGTCTAAAAATAGCCCTAAATCCCTTAATAGGCCATATATTAGTCACTGATTTTACCCTAAATTTTGTATTTTCGCTTTGTAAACTTCATGTACCCAATTCTGTTACCTTTTTCTTACTGCTATAGCAAACTACTATCAAGCTGTGTAAAAAAGATTTATGAAATTTAATGAATGCTAGTTCAGTTCTAAAGTAAAACTATTGCAATGAGAATGATATTTTGTGAGTTGGCACTTATATCTGGGATAGAAAAACCCATTCTGGTTTGAAATTAGGCATGCGAAATTCCCAAGCAAAACGAAAACAATCAAAGTCAAAAGAAATGGGATATTTTTGATATGCAGCTAAATCCAGGACAAGTTTTAGTGTGAAAAATAGAAAATGTAATTTGACATCATGGTTTTTTTATTTGTTGTGTTTTGTTGGGTGTTGTTTTGGGGATTTTTGTGATTTGTTTTGGTTTTTTTTTAATTAGGAAAGTCAGCTTTCCACTTTTAACATTCAGGAAGTTACTTCTGAGAGCGCAATAGTGTCATCATACAGATAACTTTGTAGGTCTACTCTCATCAAAATGTATAGCCAGAAAGGGTTACTTCACACTGCAGGTGCAAACACTGTTTGCAAAACTCTCTCCATCTGTTAAATGAAAACAGCTCTGAATGAAATGGATTAGAATGTGAATTGTTTTGAATATGCATATAAATACATCCTTCCATACTCTTGTAACTGAATCTTGTGCTGATTATCCAGAGGAAACCTCCTTGTGTTGTAAAGTGTTGAATTTTTCATCAACTTAATATCTCATGTTTCCCAGATGGGATATTTTGAGATGGATTTTGAATTAATTATAGAATTATAGAATGGAGAGATGTGCAGAAGGCATACTCTAGATTGAATCTGGAGACTAAGACTAGGTTGCACTTTAAATCAAATTATATTGTCATGTGACAATAGCATATTCTGTGTCTTGACAAACTTAAAAACAAGGTAGGCATCATACATCCAGCTGGAGATTCTGTCCCTGAGATAATTGGCAACTCTCCCAAAAGATTCCCAACTAATCCAATTCAAGCTCTACTCTGAACACAGCCCCTTCATCCCAAGGCGATAGGACTGAAAATATGAAGTAACTGAAGAACAGATGATCAAAATCCAGGCAAAATTTAATAAGATAAATCCAAAATAGTTATAAATATGTTTTCTCAGATTTTTCCAGAAATGTCCTTATTCATTTTCAGCATGATTAGGGCAATTTTCAGTCTAAAATTTTCCAATAGAAATGCAATAAAATTATTGGATAAAGTTAAAATAGGGTTTAATGACCATGGAAGCAGTCTGTAATTACACTGTGGAAGAACACTTTGCTATTTCTTCAAAATACATGCCATTCTGTCTATCTGCCAGTTTTCTTAATAGAGTATATATAAATTTGTGTATTAAAAAAAGTACCTAAGGGTTTACTTCTGACAGGTGCTGAGTGCCTGACAGAAGAAGCTCAGAAGCTGTCAGGATCCTACTCAAAATAAATGATTTTCACAGACAGCAGAATAACTGTGAAAGAATATTTCTAGCCTCAAATTAGCTTACTAACTTCACTTTCTGATCTGAATAGAGACAAAACAACATTGTTTATGTTTAAGAGATGTCCTTTCTTTTTTCATTTTTATTTTTTAACTTTGAATTAATAGGCAAAAATCTGTTTAAATTTAAGTAAGATTTTTGTGTTTGTTTGCTTTTATGTCAAGTTTCCCATACCTGAAAATAGGGGAACTGAAAAATTGTTGTGAAATACTTATTCATTTGCATCTTGTCCCAGAATTAGGATTTGACTAAGGTGCAATGGGAATGTTTCTTTTGACACCAAAGCAGTTCAGAGGAAGTCTCTGGCTAACCAGGTGTGCTGGTTTTGGCTAGGGTGCAGTTAACTTTCTTCATAGTGGCTAGTACAGGACTATGTCTTAGATTCTTCCTGAACATAGGAAAGATAATTTGGAAATGCTTTGTTATTGCTGAGCAGTGCTTACACAGAGCCAAGGTTTTTTCTGCTTCTCTGCAGGGCTGCTCCCAGTCCCTTCATCCCCCAGCCTGTATTGATACCAGGGGTTGCCCCTCAGGTCTAGGACTTTGCACCCCATGGTGTTTCTGCAGGCCTGTCTGGATGGCATCCCATCCTTCAGGAATGTCAACTGCACCATTCAGCTTGGTGTCATCAGCAAATTTGCTGAGTGTGCACTCAATCCCACTGACTATGTAATTGATGAAGATATTAAACAGTATTGGTACCAATACAGACCCCTGAGAGACAGTATCCATTGCTTATCTTCATCTGGACATTGAGCTGTTGTCCAGTCTCTGGATGCAAACATCTAGACAATTCCTTATCCACCACAGAGTCCACACATCTGTCGTGGTTTAACCCCAGCAGCAGCCAAGAACGACGCAGCCTCTCACTCACTCCCCCGCCAACTGGATGGGGGAGCGAATCAGAAGGGTAAAAGCTACAAAAACTCATGGGTTGAGATAAAGACAGTTTAATAGAGAAAGCAAAAGCTGCACACACAAGCAAAGCAAAACAAGGAATTAATTCACTGCTTCCCAAAGACAGGAGGTGTTCAGCCATCTCCAGGAGAGCAGGGCCCATCACGCGTAATGGTTCCTTGGGAAGACAAACGCCATCACTCCAGATGTCCCCCCTTCCTCCTTCTTCCTCCCACCTTATATACTGAGCATGATGTCATATGGTATGGAATATCCCTTTGGTCAGTTTGGGTCACCTGTCCCAGCTGTGTCTTCTCCCAATTTCCCATGCATCCTCAACTTCTTGCCAGTGTGGCAGTACGGAACACAGTAAAGGCCTTGACTCTATGTAAGCTCTGCTCAGCAATAACAAAAACATCTCTGCATTATCAACTCTGTGCTCTGCACAAAACCCAAACACAGGCCCATAATAGCTGCTGTGAAGAAAGTTAACTCTACTTCAGCTCAAACCGGCACAACATCAAATCCATATCTCTCCAGTTTAGAAAGGAGGATGTCATGCAGGACATATCAAAGGCCTTCCAGAAGTTCAGAGAGATGACATCCCTAGCTCTTCCCTTGTCCACTGATGTGGTCACTCCACTGTAGAAGGTCACTAGGTGAGTCAGGCAAGATCTGCCCTTGGTGAAGCTATACAGGCTATCTTGAATCACCTTTCTGTCTTCTGTGTGCTTCAGCATAGCTTCTAGGAGGATCTACTCCTTGTAATTGCTTTAAAGTTGCTTTTGCAGTCATTCTACATGTTTACTAAGTCAATTCCCAAATTTGAAATAGTTTTGTATGTGCATATATACCTGCTTTTTTGAGTATTTTTGTAAACTGTACAAAATAAACTTGAGATTGCACTGACATATACAATTTATTCAGAGGAAGGTGTTCAAACGTTTTTTCTTTTCTTCAGATTGGGTATGTGTTTATTGTGAAATCTTGAACTGTCTCTGTGTGAGACAAGGAAAAAAAGAAAATTCACACAGTTTAACACTAAATCTTAATGCTTCATTTTATGCAGATTAGCATGTAAACACAGATAAATATAACACGTCACAGTATTGCTGAAGGCTACTAACATTTCTGTATACATTAGCAAATTGACTGACATTACAATAACTTTGTTGGGTAGCTATGCCCAAGTAACTTCCTGCATATTTGATTCTGAAATAAAAGTGACTTTATTCTGGAATGATTATTATCCCTTGGAAGCAGAGTAATTATTCTGGAATAAAATTGCTTTTATTCTGGAACTGAATGTCTGCACTGGGGAGTTATTCCAGAACAGTTAAATTATACCAAAATAGCAATAATGGAAGTTATTGCAGAATAGCTCTGCTGGTTAATTTCCCCTGTGTAGGGCAGACCAAAGGTTGAGATACACCAGAATGTATCATACATAATTATGTGAGTGATTGCTGTAGAGTAAGAAAGATTTTAAAGGGAATTACTCCCATTTAAGACAACTGCTTGTACTCCCCCTCTCCTCGCACCTCCCCATATAATCCCAGTTAATTAAGTGCTGCAGCTGAGAAAGCTTCAATAAGAAAACTGAGTATGTTCCAGAGCAGGGCAATAAATCAAGTCGCAATCCAAACTGGAAGAAACCTGCACAGTTGGCACTAGTCTGTTTACAGTCTCATACATGTGTCATCCATATTGGTTTGTCCTCCTTTCCATTCACAGTAACAGCTGCCATCATACTCCAGAAACAAAACCTGCTTGTGTCTTTTCTTACTAAGATGTGGCTGTTTCAATGGAGTTCACTTTGTAACCCGCAAAGTGTCAAAACCCAGAGCACACCAGGTGAATCTGCCTTTCTGAAAAAATCTTGAACTTAGCTAATGAGAAATGGGGGAGGGAGAAAATAGGTAACTTCCAGATCTTAAAACCAGGTACTTAGGATGTAATAAAATGAAATAAACTGTAGCTCTGTAGATATGTCAGATCTTGGCTTTGTAGGGAGGCAACATAATAAGGATAAGCTTGTGGTTTTGTCAAGCCTCTACCTTCTGTCAAGCTTTTCTTTGCCTTTCAGTTGCTGGAGTTGAATAATTGTGTAAAGTCCAGTATTTGGACTTCATTAGAACTAAGACTGTTCCACACAATAAGGGGTGCTTTATTAAAGTAAGTCTGATTTTTAAAGTATGAAACATTCACTTGCACTCCAAGGGTTCACTGTGTTCTTCTGTGGTATACACTAGCTGTAGCTTAGGCCCTCTGATTCCCCAGGGGTGTTAAATGAGCACCACAGTCAGGGGCACAGTCCCACTCTGTGGAGTTCTGGCATGGCACTGAAAGCCTCTGAAAGATTTATATAATCTACACAGAAAAATAAGTCAGACTAAAGGTGTATGAGGGGAAAGGTGGAGTTTGGTGGTGTCTGTGCATATCACAGTGGGAAATAGCTTGCTGCAACAGGCTGCACCTGAGATCTAGATGTTCTGACTGGCATGTCTAGGTCTCTTACCTGCTCATGCTCTGACATGGAAGCTCCCCTTCCCATGCCGAGTAGACTAATTCTTGAAGACTATCTGGCCTTAAGCCCTTATTTTATGTGCTGGCAACCCATTTGCATGCTAAAGTTTTGTTGACACTGAGTCTGTGCTGGCTGTTACTAGTTTTCGTAGGAATAAGCACCATGAAGGAATGAAATCTCACTTGTGAGAGATAGTGCATATGCACAAACATGATGCATGTTTTATTTTGGAAGTCACATTGTCATCTGCTCCCAGCTGTTTTTCAAGTAATTGGATTAACCCTGCAAAGACCCAAGACCCTGGGTCTTTCATGATATCCCTGATCTACCGTGTGTTTAACAAATGAACCCTGGAAAGGTACTTTGTAGCTTGGAGGCCTCTGATTTTCAATGGTGTATCAGGTGCCCCTGTGCGCTTAGTTTTAAAATTTCAGAATAGCTAAGAAAAAGACTAGAAAAAGCTAGTTATATTTGTCAACTACGGTTCCCAAGACATTCTTTTTTCCCAGTTAGCAGGCTATATGACTTTCTAGCATTCAGATGCCTGACTTTAACTCTGTAGCCTGTCAGCCTATGGAAACAAGACTTGGGTGATCATGCTGTCAGTCTGTCTCTATTTGATAGCTTTTGTATACTGTGGTTGATGTCAATGAAATGTGACTGAGGAAGCCAAAGTCTCCAGCAGAGTGGTGTTCCAATGAGTTCTCTGAAAGTAGGTGTTCATTGAAGGAGACAGACTCTATATGACTGCAGTGTTAGCTAAACCCCTCCTAGAACCTAAGCAAAAGACAGATGTACTATAGGTGTGAGAAGGGTCTCAGTAAGAGGTTGTGCTTATTTCACCCAAATGAATCAGTTATGACACACATACTGCATCTCTGGTTTGCTCTTTTTTCAATTATTATTTTATTTTAAATAAAGACAACAGAAATTAATGTAGTTGTCAGCAAGAGTATGTATCATCTCATTGCTGTGATGGTCACTACTTTTGCCAAAGCATTGGCCTAGGAAGGACTTCAAGGCTATAACAACACATATGCACTGTGGCACCCGGGATGGTCTGTTCTGTTAATCTGTGGTACCATTAAAAGAAGAATTTCAAGTGTTAGTTTTGATCTTCAGGGCACTTTTGAATGCTTAAGATCAAGTGAATCAAGTGAGATCGTCAAGAACTTAGTCACATTATCTGTAACCAAAGAAAAGTGGTCCAAGTATTCTAAATGGGAGGTGTTGAGCGTTGAGCTCTTTGGAAGTCTTGTCCATTAAGAAGCCAGATAAATGGACATTTCTGCTCCAGAGTGTCTGTTAAATTTCATGTCAGGTTTTGTCCTCTTTATATTTGTCTCACCAACGCTGTGTGCAAAATGTTGGGTGTGCACATTCCTTTCTCCATTCCTCCTCACAGCAAGTCAGGCAAATTGCACATGGGTGCTCCCAGCAGTGTTCTAGCAGAACATTTATGAAAAATAGATGACCTGTGTTACAACTTTGTCCATTATTTCTCAAACAATTTTTCAGCAGCCTGATGGGAATAGAGAGTACTGCTATAGAAAATGCTCACAATTTGGCTTTCCCAGTAACCTGAGCTAAGGAAATTTCATAGTACCTATGTGCTCTAAACAGGGAACAAAGACTGTATTTCATTATCAGAATATTGCTTTTTTTGTTTTAAGACTTTGACACAATTGTATTCAAGTTTACAATTCTAGTCTTATATTAACAGGTTGTAAAGTTAGGGTGGCAACAAACACTTCAGCTTAGTAAGTGTCCTTGCTATATATATCTACTTGTGGGTGGTGAGGCAGCAGTAACAGGTAGGAACCCATAGTACTGCAATCATACATTAACTGATCTCCAGATTAAAAACTGAATCACAGAATCATGGAATTAATCAGGTTGGAAAAGACCTCTGAGATGATCAAGTCCAACCTATGAACTAACACCACAACAAGTCTTTTCTTAAATGGACTGACAGACTAACAGATCATAACAGGGTAACAAGCCGCATGAAGTAAGTAGCTTCCAGCTCATGACCTTGCTGGCTAGCCTTCCCATTGCAAGAGAATGGGTATTACTGTAATTTATGCAGTGGTTCTCCTGCCTCTACTCCCCATCTCCTTTGTGGTCCCAGACCCTTTTTCTATTGCATTTTTACTCTTAAATTGGAAACCTGTTAATGCTGAATAAACATTGTTTTATGAAATAATTAAATATTGAACTTTAAATCTACTGCCTATATTTAAATGTCCTTGGCATGGAAGAATTCAAGAGACTATTTTCCGTTTCATTGGTATAGTCTCTTCTGAAAAACTCCAAGTCTGTGATGCCTTGTCCTTTCTTTGCCTCAGTGTCATTCATGCCTTTGTTTTACATGGTCTTACATCTCTAGTTTTACTTTATACAGTCCATAGAAATTGAGGCACTGAACAGTCGCCTCTGCACTGGCACAGAAGATGTAACAAAGATAAAATGCTGTATGTGGTCTGCTGGTTTAAACAAAGTGGTGTCTTTGTACACAGTATGGTGTTACTGATGCTATAGTCAGGCTGCAGAAAAATCAGTGTTTCCAGGCTGACTCTCTGGCCCCTGGTACTGGGTTCCTTTCAGCTCTGGTGTAACATTTAAGTACTTTACCATTTTATACCTACCTAACATACTAATGCCAAATAAAGATAATCTGAGCTACCACATTACTACTAAACCTCCCATTGAAAAGTGACCCAGCAGTTTTCATAAATTCTAAGACTTAGGCTACTCAGTCTGCCATAATACTTTGCTGGGTCCTTCAGCACAAAACAGACCATATTGTTCATACTTTTCCTCATTGGACTATGCCTTTGCAAGGACCTAGAATCCCTCAGGAAATCAAAGCAAGGTGCTTCAAGTGAAGTATTCTTCTCTAACAATTACCTCTCTACCCATAAACCACAGGTCTGAGGACTTTTGGTTTCTGCCCTTTAATAAACTTCTCAGTTAGTAAAAGCATATTTAAGTAGGACAGCACTCTTCTCAGGACAGATTTTGATGGATACTAGCACATTAAATGTCAAACGGAAGAGAAATATTCTTGTTGGGGTCATTTGATATTGTATTGTATTGGGCAATGTGACTGCTTATCTTGGGTTGCAGAGATCAGTTGCTTCAGGGAAGGCTGAGAATGTCATTAGCACACTGTGCCCTGAGATAATCTGCAGCATATCATTAAACCATCTAATGACTCTATGGCCCATTGACCTCCATCACTCATTTGCTAACAATGTTTGTTATTTACAGGCACTAGGGAAATTACTGTTGAGTTATTACTCACCCTTCCCTTGCTGCTGCCATCACAATATCTAGTGATATACAATAGGAAAATTTAGAAAGCCAGTAAATTTGCTTTAAATATATGATCTGGTGTGAATATGAGCTAAACCTGTGGGTGTGCTTACTGAGTCCCCCATGCTGTCATCCCCTCTCCCCACCTCCCCCAATCTGGTATATCACACTTTTCAGTAAAATAGTATTTTCACTTACACATGCCTTGCCATCCAGCTTTGGGTTCCTCTAGCTGCAATTTTCTCTTAAAAGCATGTTATGCAACGATCTGGAATGGAGATAAATCCAGTGATGGAAGAAGCTGAATACATAAATAATTGGTACCTGTACTGAAAATGTCACTTTACCCTAAGATTTTTAAAATAAAGCAATCTGGACTCTTAAATTGCTATCCTTTTCTGCTGAAGTATTTGCTACCCCTCGTATTAAACCACTTCTTCCATTAAACCAGGTATTTTCAAAGGCACTTAAGGTCATTAGACAGCTAAACCTTACTAAACTGGAAGGTACTGGGTTTGATTTTCATTTGTTTGTGAGGTTTTGGAGTGGAAACAGGTGTCCATAAAGTAAAGATAAGTTAGTAGTTTATTTAAATTATTTTGCAGTTAATATGCAATAAACAAAAGTGGTGGTGTTTGCAGAAAATGTTAAGCTCTCCTAGTGGTTAAAGGTTGATTCAGTAAGCCAAATTAACTGGTTGTTTATTCCAGGTATGTGCAATTGAACTTTACTTTGAGGTAAATGAGGGCTAAAGAAGAATATAAAATACAGATGGAATAGTATTCCAGTCACGTGCTTGCTTGAAACCTCACAGAGAGGGGTATAGCTTTCATTGCCTTCAGTGAATTATGACAGTACAGAACAAGGCATTGTGTACTGCTAGAATTAATTAGCATTACTGGCTTCATTTGAGGGTGGCCAGATGTCCACAGCCAAAGCAGGACACCTATCTCCGGCTGCCAGGCTTTCAAAAGGATGACGATATGTAAATCAAGCCAAATTATGTTTGTACTGCAAAAATTACTACAGCTTTTGGGATTTTTCCTGTGCAAAAGAGAGTAATAACATAAACAAGTGGTGTTTGTGCTTGAGAGAGTTTGATTCTGTTACCATAACTACTGCAGTTTTCCTTTTTGAAGCAGGAGTAAGTTTGCTGGGTTCTTCAAAGTCTCACTCATTATAACTTCTTCAATTTCACTTCTTCACCATCTGTAAAATGGAGTTAATAAATAACGATACTGTAAGCATAACAGTGTGAAATGCAAAGGAGTGTATGTCTGGGATACAGATCCAGTAAGAATAAATAATGAAGCCAGCTAAGGACATTCAGTGCATTGGCTCAAATCAGTCCATATAGCACTGCAGTTTAAGAACAGTATTAACAAGACATGGTATTAAGCAACCAAATAGAATTTTACAAAACTGAATAAAGCTGCAACCAAACAGAAGGTCAGTTGTTGCAGTCTAATAATACAAAACTGATCATAACCCAGGATACATCAACAGCCAGGAAAAGCTTAGCACGACAATGGACAAATGAACTACTGCAGCTTAATGACATCAGCTGAGCTACAGGAACTGACTATAGCAGCATCTTTTGCCATCAGCAAATGCTATCTAAAATGCATTAAACTAATGTGTTAATCTAAACCACAGTGAATTTGCTATGCTGCAGTAATTCCATTCAATTTTATGTCACAACTCTTCAAACTTTTCGCTAGGTTTTATTTAAACCAATGCAGATGTAATTGCTGACTTCAAAACTCTAGATCCCCGACGGAGGGAATTCAGTGGAGATACTCAATTTAATGTTGCCTTCATTAGATTCCAGAATGAAGACTCTCACATCCAAATCTCCAAACTCTTGAAGAAATACTGAACCAACACAAGTCCCTTTATTCTTTTCCAGTCTGGTCAGTCATTTAATAGAAAAGGTCTCTATATTTTATTTTTGAAGAAGTACCAAGTTCCTCTAAAATAGTTTTGCAGTGGAACTGTCACCATACCCCTAGATAAAGTAATTCTACTTCTTTTAAGCCAGGAAATATTCTGATAATGAGTCTCTCCTGCTTCTGAGTACAAGCATGGCATAGATCTTTTAGGACTTGGGAGTTTATCATGAAGATTTCAAATGGCACAGAAATCATAGCCTCTGTCAAGTCATTTAAATGGTTAAGTTTCCTCCCTGTATAAAGCATTCCTTTTAGTCTGGGATAGTCTTGATTCAGGTCTCAGCCACAGGAATTCTTTACAACTCCTCCTGATCTGTTAATAAACCACTTATTCAGATCTCTTTATGCTTCTAAATGTGAAACTGCAAACTCATTTTGAATGGAACACAGGCTGGTTTCTCTGTTATCTTTTACTTCTGTGGTCAGTGAAATCTTGTCAAGAGTGGATGTGTAAATAACATGAAGAATAATGGAGCAAATTGCTTTAATCCAAGCAGAAGCCCAGTGAAGCAGATGGTAGCAACACAGATCTTGCATGCAAGGGACCAGGTCTACAGCACAAGAATTTCCTTGTAAACAGCTGTTTGGTGTAGCATCTTAAAAATGTAATGGCAAAGATGTGATAAGGAGCACTAGTATTCTGGGAAGGAAAGTGAGGATTTTGTTGCAAGTGGATGTGACTCAACTACCGAACAAGATAGAAAATGGGCTTCTCTGGAAAGAGCTCACTCGGTGCAAAGGAGGAACTATGTCACAGTTTATGATTCTAGACTCCCTCTGAATTCTCACCTGTCTTCAAAGAATGGTCAGGTACAATGAAGAAACCACATTAGGGAAATAGGACAGCACAGTATGTAGTTATATTATCAGATTTCAGATCAATCATGTATAAAATCACACATGGGCTTCGTGCCCATTTATTTTTTTTTGACTACCAGATGTCCTTCAAGGGTAAATTTATAAATCTGGTGAATTTGCAAAATTTGGGAGGGGAGCAAGGTATGCTTAAATTATTAGAAATTCAGGGAATGACAGCCCTAGACTTGACTTGAGAGTATTACAATATAATCTTGTGTCTATCAGGAAATAATGGGGTATAGGGGTCATAAAGGATAAGGAAGGGAAAGATGCACTGTAGTGTTCTCAGATCAAAGGAAGATGTGGGACTGGCTCCCTGGAATTTGAACACATCAGCCAGCTAATCTTCTAAGTAGGAAAGGCTTACCCAAAGCTATGTGACAGAAATCTCTTATTTAATAATTACCTTCAGACTGTGACAAAATTCTTCTTGCCTTTCAGCTCTATCAAGGAGGTTAACAAGTGTGAAGCTGACCAGTCAGAAGTCCTGTGAGGGATCCTAATCCAACAACAATGTGAGAACAAAGATAATCTCTTTTGGATGTTAGCCCCTCTGGATCCCATCATTAAATGCACTAAAGTCTGCTTTTCAACAGTGTTTACACTTAATAATTGCAGTGGAGCTGATACTAACAATGTGGGATACTGCACTTCTCTTTGGTACTCAACAGTACTTTACTGTTTCATTGGTAGTCTACAGAGGTGATAACTGTGTGTTAAGTAGGTTTGCTGAGGGGTTTATTTTTAAAAATCTTGGTAGTTATTGTGTATTTCTGTCACAGCTTTTATGGTGTTCCAGTGATGGTTTGACAATTTTTATTCTCAAATTGACAGTTCCAATAATGATGTACTACTCAGGAAATCTGTAAATCTTTCTGGTGAATAAATCCTCAGTATTTTTTTTTTTCTTTAATGTATTTGGCAGCATTGTAATGGATTTAAAATTACATTTATTGTGTGTGTTACTGTGTGTCAAGGGATGGATTTCAACCACTCCTTTACCAGGAAACATAGCATTATTACTTGATGCAGAAATACTGCTTTTACATATAGACTACTTATCACAATTTAAACTTGCTCTCTGACAGTGATTCAGATAAACGTTGCATGCTCTGTGCCCAAACTGGGAAGCTCAGCAAACAGAGTATTATCAGATTCTCATGCTTCAAAGGAAAATATATGGATTATGATTACATTAAAGCTACTGTTCCTGTTTCCTGTACCACCTTAATATGACCCAGTCCAAGAGTATTTCCCACTGAGACCCATATGGAGCCTCTCTGTCTGGCCATGTCTACTCACGTTGCATGCTCTGTGCCCAAACTGGGAAGCTCAGCAAACAGAGTATTATCAGATTCTCATGCTTCAAAGGAAAATATATGGATTATGATTACATTAAAGCTACTGTTCCTGTTTCCTGTACCACCTTAATATGACCCAGTCCAAGAGTATTTCCCACTGAGACCCATATGGAGCCTCTCTGTCTGGCCATGTCTACTCTTCATGTGCACTGCTGTAGTGAAAGAGGGAAATGGGAAGAGAAGGACAGGACACCCAGCATGTCTTTGCCCTTGGGCATGTCAAGACAAGTTTTTTTTGATGAGTCCTAATCACTTGGATTTATTATGCAGATCTGTTTTTGCATCTGAAAGCCTATCCTAACCTGCACAAGCAGACTTACCAAATAAGCCAACCTCACAGGCATATGTCATGGGAAAGGTGATGATATTGCCAACCACAGAACTGCACAAGAGCCCATTCCATCAAACTCCCATTCAGGTCCCTAAAAAATAATTCTCCATCTTTAGGTAACGCCCTTCTTAATACAGAGAGACTTCTGTGAGAGGCTTTGAAGCCACTAGGGGTCCAGGGATTGCCCACAGGATTTTTGATTAGTTTTCATAAGTTAATCATGAATCTTGATTGCTTCAACCCACACTTGTCAGAGCTAGTCTTGACAGCAGCTTCTTACAGAACTGCACTGTCATCAGGGAGATTTACAGTCCTTAAATAGACCCTCTTATCAAATACATGTCCCAAACTTCAGTACCATAACACATGCATTCAGTACACATCTTCCTTGTAAGTTAAATTCTGTCAAACTGCTGGCCTGTTAGGTAATTGTCCAGCATGGGCTAGTCAATAGACATTAGATGGGCTTCCATGCTTTGCTCCTTCTTCTCCCTCCTCACTGACTGCACATTGAAGGAGTGCTGCATTTGTGTAACGTTGTGGTGGCGCACGTTAAACTTGGGACATGACTTGCTCTCTCCTCTCTACCTGTGGTTGCCCCATGACTTGCACTGACCTGGGACCACAAAGGGAAGAATGTTCACCCCAGATTCCTGGCCTGTTTGTTCCCTACAAAAAAGCCAATCCATACCCCAGAACAAGTGAATGAAATATTTTCATTCCAAAGTGTTCCAGAAAGGGCATGAGAAGTGGCAACATTGCAATTCAGTCAGAAGATTTTGATGCTTTCCCCTGTGATTTAGAACTGTGTGTCCTCAGTATTCTTTTACTTAGTGTGTGGGTGCAAGGGCAAGAACCCAGAGAAAATTCATTTTTCTCGCCTTCTTTTATTTCCCCTGGTGAATCTTCTAGAATCATTTTTTTGTTTGTTTCTTTTTGAACAAACAAAAGAAAAAGAAAAAAGAGGAAAGAAAATCCTTTCACCCTCTAATTTGAGAAAAACTGATGTCAGCCAGTTTTTACTCCAGTGAAGTGAGGTGTTGTTACTGCCAAAGAGAGTGACTTTTTCTCTAAAATAGTACTCTCTGATGTGGCCATTATACCAGCATGACTAAAATGGAATCAGTTTTGTTTTCTCCTTACTCACAGTACCTAAACCCCCCAATTTTTCCATGTAAACAAGCTAACCTAATGTCATACCTGGATTATGGTTTTGCAGAAATCTGTGAGGCAGCTGTCCTTGCCCATTAGCTTTTGTGTTTAGTTAGTATTATTAGTATTTCTGTGGTTGCCTAGCTAAACATATAACAGAGTGGATAATGTAGGCTAATGTAGTGCCCCATTGTCATTAAAGACAGGAAGTGATACAATCTGAAATACCTCTGTCATGTAAATACTGCATCTGAGACCCCACTGAATGTGAACTCATGTGGTTAATTTCAATTTACTGGAGAAATCTGTTTATAATGCCAGAAAAGCTGGTGCTTGCCTGGGATGGAGGCAGTGTTGGCCTGGATGTTCCTGTTTTCATATGTTCTTTATTTTTAAAATTTTTATTTGCTATCTTTTCTAGGTCTGATGATAGTAACTTAGTAGAGAGCTGTTGATGTGAAGGAATGCATTTCACTAGATAAACATGCTCACTCTGCTTTTTCCAAGTACTGGGGCTCATTATGAATCATCTAGTTTCAGTGCAATTTTTGCCTCTGTTTTTTGTTTTAAAGATAATTTTCTGCCTTTTTTTTTTTTTTTTTTTTTTTTAACCAAAGCTGCTTATATCTAACTTCCGAATTTACACTACCCATCACATATTCCCCGACTGAAGTTAGCAGAGTCTATGGTGATAAGCTATATCAAAACTCAAATAGAAACACCATGCATGGTAAAATTCACTAGAATATAATCATCATTAAATCATCCATGAAGATGTGGAAATGTTTTAAAAAATTATAATTTTGATATTACTGATTGGGACTTTAAAGACATTAGCACTTGTTCTCTTATGTCACTCATTTTGCCTGTGAATCTACTCTCAGAATCATAGCAAAGGATTATGAAGAAATAATAAGTGAAATATAGGTAAGCAATATCAACTATGCTAAGTTTTGTGATATAATTTCTCCATCCCATCAACAAGTACTCATACAAGTCACATCTAGGAAGTTCAAAATCATGAGGATCTGTTCTACTGAACACAAATGTCTGACTTTCTGCTGAATGCTACCCATTATATCCTCCACCCTGCATTTAGTATAGTGCTGTGAGCACTTATCTCTTCTAGAGCAGACCGCAAGGGTTGAAGAGGTTTATATTTCTTGCAAACAGACACCATTATTAGATGTTATCCTCCTTCCTTGTATCCTAAGGGAAGAGTAGAGCTCAATAGCTGGAGGATTTAAATCTTTCCTCTGGTATGGATGAAAAGAAAAGTTTATTCTTAGCAGGACTCTCCCCATGTTCAAATCTATCTCCCTTCCCAAGAAAAGCTTTTGTCTTTGTGTCCACAAATGAGAATAGTCTCAAAATTGAGGAAGGCCATTATGTAATGAGATGAGAATAAAACACTTCCCCCCATGCTATTAACCTTCAATTCTAGTTATTTTTAAGGTGTGTATCCTCATGACCCAAGGCAATCTGTAAATTGCACATGACTAAAAGCCTTGAAACGGCTTTCCTGTAACATGAAGAGACTGAAAAATGATTTCCAAGAACTTTTGTAAGTTCCTGTATTATTATTTCATTTTGTCTATAATGACACAACTGTAAGACAGGAGTTCAGCTGTAGCTGTTTGGTACCTTGAAGCAGGCCTTTCCATCTATATGGAAACCTGAGTTCTTCTTACTTAATATGATTAATCTAAAGTATTACCCGTCTTATCCAAACTATTCCCTTTATTATCTGTGGACAAAATAATCTACCATTCATCAGTAGGCTGAATTGTGTCTACGATTTTCAAGGTTCCTTCAACAAGTGTCCAAAGAGTGTCCAGTGCCTAGCTGAGACAAAGTACCAGTTTTCAGATAATGAAAGTTAGATGACATGATTTCTATCCTAAAGGAACAAAACTTGCATTAAGAATTTTCCAAATATTTTTAAACTGTTATTATTAAATGGCATTATTTACTTTTGTAAAGTAAACAGAACAACTACTTGACAGTGCTTTATAAAAATCTAGATTTATATGAAGAAAAATTTCAGTCATATTAGGTATTTTTCTAAAACTGGTGGGATCTTTGAAAAAGCTCTTGATTGCCTTCCTAATTCTCCCTTTGCTGATGTTTAAGAGTGGTGAAAATTGTGCTCCCTCTAACTTGGACAGAGATAGTCTGATCTAATTCTGCGCTTTTTTTCCAAGTAGTCTGATCCAAAACTCCATTGAGGTCATTAATATTTACATTTTTAGCCTCCAATGGAAACATAAGGGAACTCATTTTGTAGCTTCGGGCCATGTACTGGTACCAGGCTCTAAGGGACCTTCAGAAAATGTTTGTTTCAATATTGCCTGGCTTTGACAGCTTGTTGTGTGGCAAAGGCCTGGTTGATAGCCTCAAAGCTTGCTGAGCCAGAGGATGCCTTCAGACATGGAAATCCTCTAGTTACAGAGATAATGAGGCACCATCGTCCAGCACCAAAACCCTTCAGTTGCCAGATAACGATCAACATCCCCTCCAGCTGCTGAGGTAATGACCAAAATCCTCTCCAGCTGCCAAGATAATGAAGTGCCATTGTCCACCACCTGAATCTGAATTACACCTTTTTCTCAGGACACTTACTGGGTGTCTGCTCTGGGAATCTCTATGTGCTCACCCTGCAACTCAAGGGAAGCTGGCTAATCAGCACCCTGGCAGAGCCCTATATAAGAAAAGGACCATCATCCAAAGTGTGTGTGTGTGCACCCACCACCGAAGAAAATATGGCTATGGATCATCAGAATGCTGCTGGATCCATGGTGGTGATGATAATCTATGCTTTGGCATCTCAAATATTGTTTACTTCCCTCCTTCCTGTTTCTAACTTTCCTATAGCCCCTTCTCTCCCCCCGAGTAACCAATAATAAAGTCTCACTCAGTAACGGTATTTTGATTTCATTTGTGTCTTAATTCCAATTGGAGAAATTGATCGAACACTCCCAAATCTTATCAGGCAGGACACATGCATAAGTGCTATTTATCTATTCCATGCATAGAAGTCCAGCTAAGAGAGACAGACTATTATTTTGGTCCAATTTTTCATGGTCTTCAAGTAAATTAAAGAAGGGAACAAAATCCACTTATGAAAACTGGCCCATCTCCATTTTGTTCAAATGGACCACAGTTCATTTCATACATTCCTAAAAAATGAACTCTTATTGGTTTATCCTCTTCCTGTGCTACAACCGCATATTCAAGGTGACTAAATCATTCCTAACTCAGAACTCTATTATTCAGGGAAAAACATCAAATTAGAACATTCAGTGACACAACATAAAATAAGTTAAAAGATTTTTAAAAAAATATACTTCTTCCAAGATTAACTATATAAGAAAAGGATTTTTAAATAAAACCCAATTAGTGACACAGTAAAACATTCAAAATACAACCCCCACGTGTAACCAAGCTGAATGTTCGGACCATATGACATACTACTCTGGCATGGATTTCAAAATGTGATTATAAATGTCAATCAGGGAGTCTGCATATTTTAATACCTAAATTTTTCACTGTGTCTCTCCTCTTCCTCTTTGTCTCCTTTCCTTCCTCCTTCCTGATGACCTCTGCTTGTCATCCAAGCAGCCTCTAAAAACTGGATGCTAAAGAAGAAACTGCTGCTTCTTTACACTGCCTTTTCTATACTCTTGCATAGCTGAGTCTCTTGGCTAACTTTACTCTTCCCCTAAACTCTTCATTTTTCCATTACAGTGAGATGTGTGAGTTATTTCTTCCACAGAATAGATATTCAGAGGTCTAATTCAAAACTTTGAAAACCATGGTCTTGTAAATGCATTTGTAAGTGTCTTTAACCAATGTGTGTGCTGTCAGTACCTTTGAGACAAATGCTTTTCTTTCTTTGACCTGATTTCAAGCTGGATTTGTTTTGCAATTAGAGCTGCCCAGAGAATGAGGACTACTTTTAGTGGCAGTATTGCAAGGTGCTGCACCTGGGTCAGGACAGTCTCTGGTTTCAATACAGACTAGGGGATGAAGAGATCAACAGTAGCCCTGCTGAGTAGGACTTGGGTGTGCTGGTGGATGAGAGGTTGTACATGACCCAGCAATGTGCGCTTGCAGCCCAGAAAGCCAACCATATCCTGGGCTGCATCAAATGTAGCATGGCCAGCAAGTTGAGGGAGGTGATTCTGCCTCTCTACTCTACTCTCATGAGACCCCACCTGCAGCACTGCATCCAGTTCTGGGGTCTCCAGCACAGGAAGGACATAGACCTGTTGGAGTGAGTCCGGAATAGACCACCAAGATGATTAGAGGACTGGTGCACCTCTCATACGAGGAAAGGCTAAGAAGAATTGGGATTGTTCAGCCTGGAGAAAAAAAGGCTTTGGGGTGACCTAATTGTGGCCATCCAGAACCTGAAGGGAGCCTACAAGAAAGATGGAGAGAAACTTTTTACAAGGACATGTACTGATAGGACAAGGGGAAACAACTGCAAACTGTATGATACTGTGAGGGTAGTGAGACACAGAAAAATATTGCCTAGAGAAGTTGTGGATGTTCCATCCCTGGAAGTGTTCAAGGCTAGGCTGGATGGGGCTTTGAGCAGCCTGTTCTAATGGAAGGTGTCCCTGCCCACAGCCGGGTGTTGGAACTAGGTCTTTAAGCTCCCTTCCAACCCAAGCCATTCTATGATTCTATGAAATTTGTCCTTGTTCTTCATTAGAACAAACAGTCAGAGAGTCCAGAAGTGTGTGGGAATGAGGAACTTCAGGAAAACCTCTACCTACACTCAAAGTACAAGTAAAGCCCATACTCTGAGTTTAGGGTGTAAAATTTTCTATCAAGAAGAGAAATTAATGAAGTAGCATATATTTGAAGGTACCACAATACTTTGAGCAACACTGCCCATGGAGCACTGTCTTAGCATTTTTCTCCAAATCATTGAGATTTATATGTGGAAACTGGAACTGTGACTTTTGAAATATGGTTCAAATATGCTTTTATGAACATTTGTGCTTATTTTTAATTTCACTGCATAGACAGAATAGACAATGTTGTTTAGCATTCTCAAAAAGTCAAATGGGCAGGATATTATTTTAGTGCTCTGTATCTAAACTCAACTATATGTCAGAGGCTGTTCAGACCTTGTTGATGATGACTGTAACGGTCATGATGAAGTTTGCGGCTATGTCCTTTGAAGTAGAATGGTTTCCAAAAGAGGAGCAATGATTCCCTACTGACATAGGAAACCACAAGCAAATACTGCCATGACATACAGTCATTAATTAATATTGCATTTTCTCTACCTCCATGCCAGTGCTATCTGTATAATAATTTTCCCTCCTTCAAATCTCCAAAATATGCTTTGGTGAAATTTCACAGCTGGAGATTTGTCCAGAATTTTTGACGGCTAAATATGGTTAGATTTAACTTAATCTGGTTAGAGCCACAACAGCTGCACGTGGCTGCAGACATCTTGCTGAAGTGCTAAAACTAGGCTGAGTTGTGCAGGTGCCTTTCAAACGCCTGCTCACCTGTCAGTGAAGGGCTAGAAACTGGTAAACAGGATGCCCACAGTGTCAAGGAACTGAAGATTAATTCACATATGTTCTCATTCCACATTTGAATTGAAGTGAGATCTTCCAATGTATTCCATCAAAGGCCCCAGTAGAAGAGACATGTCCACTTCTCTCTCCTCAGAGACTAGAAGAAAATTAGATCAGCCCTCTATTGTTTCTTCTGGTGGGAAGTATCCTGTTTTGCCTTTCAGTTCTGTCCTCTATGTAAAATGTATTTGGAGGATATTTTTTTTAATGGAAACAGTTTTTCTAGGTTTCTCTTACCCTGCATGATAATACATTGCCTTCTTTTCTTCTTTTCTTGTGTTCTATTCAAACACAAATACCAACAGAGCTAAGCCATTGTAAAGAAAAGTGTAGTAGCAAGTGCCTTGAATAACCACTGAAGAGGAAAGATTTACTGCTGAATAGACGTGCTGGCTGCCAGCACTGAGTCTCATTTTTCAACTGTTCTTCAGGCTGTTAAATTATCAACAGGTGTTCCTAATAGGGAGCATCATATGGTGTTGATGCCACAGTGCTGATTCATTCCAACCCTGGGTGTGCCAATACACATTCAGAGGGGGGTACTGTGTCAACAAGGTTGTGGCAAGCAACCTGCAATGTTTCTTCTTCCAGACACCACAGTTGTGCTCCCTGAATTGCCTTTTCCCAGAAGTTCCACTTTTACAGTTTTGTGCATGTATTAGCATCTAACTAAGAGACTGGTAGAAGGCTATCACGGAGAGGCTAGTTATTTGCTTTGGAGTTCGTCTAAAAATTTCAGAGAGTCCGTGTTTGGAGGCAGATTTCTTGAGGATTAGATGTACCTATTAGCATAACTCAGAGCTTAAGCTAAGAAATCTTATTTCGCTTGAAGGAGAAACTGACCCTAAGTTTCCCGTTTTACAGAAAAGTGTATTTTCTTATGGTCATTTAAAATTCTTTCGCATATAGCACTGAAAGCTCTATTAAATTCCTCATCACAAGCAATCTCCAAATGTGTTTATAGTAGAATCATAGGATCGCAGAGCAATTTGAGTTGGAAGGGACCTTAAAGATCATCTAGTTCCAATCCCCCTGCTACGGGCAAGGATACCGCACACTAGACCAGGCTGTTCAATGTCCCATTTAACCTGGCCTTGAACACTTCCAGGAATGGGGAATTCACAAAGTCTCTGAGCAACCTGTTCCAGTGCCTTACCACCCTCACAGTAAAGAATCTCATCCTATATCTATACATATCTAACATAAATTTCCTCTCTTTCAGTTTAAAATAGATTTTGTTGGCAAACCTATTACTTTCAGAATAGCCTTGGTCAACATATACCAAAGAAAATGTAACTGTCCAACTATTCTTGTTACTAATCATGGAAACATAGAATTTTAGGGGTTGGAATGGACCTTCAGATCACTTAGTCACAACCCCCTCTGCCATGGGCAGGGACACATCCCCACTAGAATAGGATGCTCTAGGCCTCATCCAGCCTGGCCTTGAACACTGCCAGGGTTGGGACAGGCACTCCTGGGCAGGGCAACCTGTTCCAGTGTCTCACCACCCTTACAGTAAGCAATTCTTTTCTAATATCTAACCTAAACTTCCCCTCCTTCAATTCGAACCCATTACCCCTTGTCCTATTGTTGCAGTTCCTAATTAAAAGCCCCGCTCTGGCTCACTTGTAGACCCCCTTCAGATCTTGTAAGGTTGCTATGAGAATACAAGCCAATATCCAAATATGCTAATCCAGTGTCTCACCACCCTTACAGTAAGCAATTCTTTTCTAATATCTAACCTAAACTTCCCCTCCTTCAATTCGAACCCATTACCCCTTGTCCTATTGTTGCAGTTCCTAATTAAAAGCCCCGCTCTGGCTCACTTGTAGACCCCCTTCAGATCTTGTAAGGTTGCTATGAGAATACAAGCCAATATCCAAATATGCTAATCTCTTGGAAAGATGTGAAACAGTTGTCTGAATGAAATATAAAAAGGCAGCTGGACTGCAAAACAGGCTCCTTCTGATGCTGTCTGCTTGTAATAAGCTGAGTAACTGCATTATCTAATGGTCTCTTCTTGCTTTAAGAACGAGATCTGTGATTAGGATGCACTGTATGAAGAGCATAGCATCATCCCATTACAGTCAGGCTTCAAATGGAAGATGATTACAGATTTCCTGCCTTCATTTCCAAAATCCAAGGTGTCAATATAAGAAATTAGCCTCTTATGTAAGGTATATTTGGACATTTGAGTGATGAGAAGGTTACTATGCTTCAAAGAAAAAGCTTTTTAAAAATTGCCACTGCAATGCCAGAGCAGGGAAGCAGTGGCAGCGTGAGCATCATCTTGTGGTGCTGAATCTGATGATTGGAACATTCAGGCCTGTATTTCCTCTCAACTTACATTTCAGAGGGAGATAAGGCTAATGACCAGATAGACAGGTCTAAATCCCCTCTAACACTTTGTTACAGATATGGTATAACCCCCTTAATAGTTTCCATAACCACACCTTACCTTGAATGTTTCTGAGTTTCTGATTCTAACAACACATTGTAGCAATGAGTTTGACAAGGAAATGTGTAGAATAGGAAAGTTTTTCTCATAATCTGTTTTCAATATTCCATATTTAGATTTCAATTTCTGCTTGTGAAAAAGCTTTGCTTCCCTTTACAGCTCATTTGGATACTGTCGGTACCTTTTTCAATGGCAGATCCTGCATTTTTGTTTTCTATAATTAATCACATGAATGTTTGGCTCTCCTTAAAGAGACATTTCTTTACACTTAGTTAATTCTCAGCTGCATTTTCTATCTTTGGCATATAGTGCTTTGTGACCCCTTTGATGAAACACCACCAAAGCAGCATTTTTAGAATAGGTTTTCTTAAGTATCTTGAAAGTTTTGTAGCTGTGCATTTCTTGGGTTAGGGAAATAGTCTAGGGTGTGGGTTATTTTGCTGTTTTTTTTTTTAAGGGTCAAATAGCAGATTTAAAGCTTAGTAGAAATATAAGTTAGTTCTACTGCTTATGTTACTTTGCCAACATCAAATTTACCTTCCCATCGCAGTTCACTTTCTCCTAGTTTGCTTCTGTTTTTTTGAAATTGCTGATAAGGTCTGATGTAGACAAGGTGAACTTTTGTGTGTGTGTGACTGTGTATTTCCTTTTTCAAATTTTATAAAAGTCCTTGTTCTTCTTTAAGGTAAGATGAGTTTGTGTGTTAAGCAAGGATTTACTCTCTTCACTAAAAAGGAAGACTGTATCTCCCTACTTTGGAATTACAGCACTGACTTGTCTAAGAATGAATTTTATGTGAAATTCTAAACAAATGCATTAACATGTTTCTGTGATGGAACAAATTTAAAATCGGATTCTCCTCTAGATATAGTATTAAGCATCAGTGATTTTTTAGCCAGAAAAATATACTGTTATGCAGCTATGTTGTGGTTTAGGAATAGTATTCCCCAATTTAGTGTTTCACACTCAAACACACCGGACCATGAGCCGCTTGGTCACCCCCTACCCCTGCCACAGGATGAAGAGGACACAAAAAGTGAAAACCCCAGGCTGAAATAAGGACAATTTACTAGGAACAACAGTGAAGTGAGAACATGAACAGTAACAACAATGCTAATAACAAAATGTACAAGGCAGGCAAAAAACTCACACATGATTGCTCACCACATGGACCTGGTGCTGCCCAGCCACACCCTTGCGCACCGTGAACCCGAACCAAGTGAACTCAAACCCCTCCCCTTCCATCCCCTGTGCATGATGTGAGGTGGTATAGAATAGTCCCAGGGTCCTAGATGCCTCTCCTGACTGCTGCAAAAGTTCATCCTGTCCTTGCCAGAACCAGGACAAGCTGCTTTGAATGTTCTATGTATTCAACTCCATTGAAAGGTCTAGACTCAAAACGGGGTGAAATTATGATTTTTTAAAAAATCTAATGTATCATTTACAGTAACTGTATTCTGATCTTGTCACAGTGTCTGTTATGCATTAATCATCACTGCATTACTATGGCACAGCTTCAGTAAAAGCAGTCAGTTTCTATGTTGTTGGTATAGGGCATTTCTACAACTCAGCTTACTTATTTTAAATTAAACTTTATAAATTTCCTGGATTTATAATTTATAAATTGAAATAATTACAGTGACTCTCTGATGTTTGTTTGGTCTCTTCCTTAAATTGCTTAAGCATGCTTTTAACCTTTCTGACACTTTAGCACAGTTTTGTTAGCAAATTATGAAATGCACTAAGTTAGGTTGACCCTGGCACAGCACCTCAGCATTCCCCTCTGTTAGCTCTCTGTCCCGAGGAAACCATTTATTCCTGCCCTTCACTTTGTGTCTCACACCTATCTCCCTGTGACTTTGCTGTCCAGCCCACAATCACTGGTGGGATGACTGTGAGCATAGCAGGAGCCTGGCATGACTACCCTAACATGCAGCTCAGCTTTGATGGAGAAAAAAAGCAGCAAAGTCTTGATTTGCTGCAGAGATGTCTCCTGCTGACTTCTGCACAGTTGCTTTTTTAGCTGCAGCTGGCCTTCACCCTGACCTGGGCAGGACACCTTGGTGGCATTTGATACGGCTGGAGCAGCTACTAGCAGCAGTTTGAGCAGGGGTAGCTGTTGTTGATTTTTAGCTTTTTAGTTGGGGGTATTTGCAATTTTAGCTGTTAAAAAATGCATTTTCAGGGGGCAGATCTCTACTTCAACAGGAATCCACAGTTTTCAGATTGCTGTATTGCTGATATAAGCTGGATTGTCATCCTCTGGAAAATTTTAAAAGGCCTTTCACTTTTAATAATATATTTGCTCCATGGGAACTGTTGTTAAGAAATTTCCGGACTGGAAAGGCTGCAGGTGCCCACATGGTCATTGCACGGCTCTTACCAAAACAGAGCCCCTCTGTGGGGCCTCCAGAAACTGAGATTGCTATGGTTGACAGCATGGAGTAAACAGTTATTTAAAATGCCTGTAATGCACAGAACATTGTATGGCAGTGGTGCCATAAACAGACACAGCAAGTAGCCTATACTCAGCTGTATGCAACTTTGCCATATTTTAATAATTCCCATCAACACTTCCAACAACAGTTTGTCCCAGTCTGATGTTTTTATTACATTTTCTTTATATATAAGTCCCAGTCAAAATAGTTAACTGAGTTAGGGGGGAATTAATTCTTTAGTTGTCTTTTTTTTTTAACCATAAAGTCATAGCTGTTTCCAGAAAAACTGCATTTCTTGTCTCCAAAGAGAACTTGCAGCATGGTTGTCTAGTCTCAGAGAGATGCATTCCAGCATCCCTAGGCACGTGCTCTGCACACATGCTGGCACTCACAGGGGCAGTGCTCTAGGTACAGCTAAAGGAGGGATGAGAGTTCCCTCCAAGTGGCACAAAACAGGCACTTTGACATGTAGAATTGAACTAAGCTTTTACGCCTACTCCCCCATGCAGCTGCTATGGAATGTTGGATATGGAAACTAGAAAGACTTTCATCCCCACTTTTCTGATTTGATTGTGTGGAGAAACAATTGCGAGATGTGGTAAAAGACAAATAAATTGTATCTCTCTTTTTAACGGCTGCAGTGATGAGCTTCAAGGCTAGACTGAGTGTTGTATTTAACATTTCTCATCAAACTCTACGTAGACTATTTCCCTCCCAGCAACTTCAACTGCAGTTTCTTCTAATTGATGTAATTTCTCTCCTTTCTGCTCCACCAGAGTTCACTGAGGCCTAGGATAGGCAAAATCTGCTCTTTGCCTAGAAACAGAGCAGACGTCCAAAATCCTAAATACAGGAATTCCTGACAGGTGGTGGAAGTGTATACCACACACCAGCACACCGCATATAATTTAGGTCCTGTCAGCATCAAAGATATTGCTACCTTTACCTATTAGCAAGTTGTCAAGAAGTCAGAGATGTCTAAAACATATTGGACACATATTTTATCTGGCTGCAGTGAACCTATCTGAGTTGATAGTATCAAAGACACTTGATTGTATAGAGGGACACAGAATAGCTATAATTGCTTGAAATTCTTTAAAATAGATGAGCTGTATATAGATGGCATATGCAAAACTCATAATGATCCTTGTGTGGAATAAGGAATCTGTGTCCATGTGTTTGGAATGTTATGGCCACTTTTCTGGTGTCTGCCATGTGGGAGTAGCATATGAAATCAAGTTTTCTATCACACCAGTTCATCACATATTTTTTCCTGTGAGTTTATATGTATGAGTGCATTTATGCATCTGTATTTCTCCCCACGTACCTCCATCTGCACTGAGCATCTGAAGTAAAGAAGTATTCCTGTTTTTTCTCAGCTTTTGAGAGACTTCTCCTAGCTATCCTGCTCATCAGGAAAGAATAAAATGATAAGAAACAATGCCTAGACCAGCTTTATTCTATTTAGATTCTGTGCATAAAATCTGTCCAAATTGCCCTCTCCCATAGCTACCTGGCTATCAGCTAACTGATGACTAGTTAACCATTTGGCACCTAGCTTAATTTAGAAATCATTTCCTCTTAAACCTCACACTATATCTATGATTCCAACCCCAAGGATTCCTGTATTCTGTCACTACCAGTCATGCTCACTGAATAAATCATAGCTATATTGCTTCCAAAGCTGGCAGTAAGATATATGATCTCCAAGGAAAGGTTAAACACTTTTCCATCTTACTATTCTTTTCAAATATAATGAAGCATCATTAAAACCCTGAATTGTAGTCCTGAATGCTGTCGTGCTAAATTAATGTATTTCTAAGAATATTTTCCTTTTGTCCTTAAATGTAACAGACAGTTGGTACTTCCTGACAATGTTTCACTTTTCAGGGATGTTGTGTTTGGTTTGGGGATGCACTGGAAGTATAATGCTACCAGGTCTGGAGAAGAAAACAGATAGAAAACCTTTCAGTTTAGGAGTTCACCTTTCAAGTTAGAAACCCTTCTTTTAAATCTTTTGCATGAAATAAGCAGAGTATATCAAAAGAAAGTCTGAATTCCTGCTATGCCCAGTCTACTGGTAAACTATGAAAATCCCTACAATACTTGTCTACTGAGATGAAATTTATTGTTGATTAGGTTGGATAAAAGTTCAATTCTAGATAGATCTGCAAACCAGAATAGTTCAAAAGGGCAATATTATGTGGTAATCTTATTGCTGTTGCAGGTGTTGCAAAAGCACAGGAAGCCAACTGTGACATGCCTCTACTGACAACACTTTAGAAAGCTGCATTCACTACTGACTTGGGAACTATGTAGTTTGTGTGTATATTTGAAAATTTTGAGAAAAGCCTGTGCATACAGAAGCATAAGGGAAGTTAAGGGAGTTGGGTACCTAGAACTCTACTCCAATGTGATGATTAGTTCAATCACTTACTGTCCATGGGTGTTTCAAGTCCTGGCTCCCTGTGCAGTTGACAGTGAGATGTAGTTACAACTTGTAATTTTAGGGCCTGTAATGACTGTAGCCTCTAGGCTGTTCTGGAAATCCTGGTCAGCATCTGTACCTTTTGATGCCATAATATCTTCGTCTTTCTAAATCCCTGTGACAGATCTAGCATGACAATCTCAAAACTGCCAAAGCTTTCATCCGTTACTGAATACACTGCTAGTCTTTCAGCTCTTGGTATGAGAAGTTGGTCATGAACAGTATTAAGGATTAGTATAGATATAAGGATGTTTAAAATTAATAATTACACAGAGATGTTTAATATGTTGCTTTGAATTCTAAGAAGTCAATAGATTGCTTATAATTGTGTAAAACATTTCCCACTTACATTTTAATATATATCTATTACACATGCTGCTCAGGTTGGTAACACCCTAAAATATCTACTAATCAACTATTAATCCTTCTAAAGCCTTTGTGATTTTCTTTGCAACACAAAGTGAAAACAAAGGAAGCATAGCTGTTGAGAAAATTTATATGAACTAAAAATTTCAGTGAGCCATGGGGATAGGTATTGATGTAATTTTTTCATCTGTTTTTAACATATTCTTTGGTCTCTGTTTTCAGTGCCAATGAATTTAAAGGCAGCCTGTATCAAGTAACATCCTGCTTAGAGTCAAAGGAGGACAGTTTCTGAGAACATTACTGTTTTGTCTTTAAAATGAAAAGTTATTAATTGATTCATTGTTTTGGTTGAGGCTGAAAGGAACCACTGGTGATCATCACTGCTTGCACAGGCTGCCCAGGACCATTTGCAGACATAAATATCTCTAAAGAGGGCGACTCCACAACCTCTCTGGGCTACCTGTGCTGGTGCTGTCACACCCACAGTTAAAAGTGTTTTCTTATGTTCGAAGAGTAAAAAAATCTCTCTGTGTTTCAGTTTGTGTCTACTGCCTCTGGTCCTGTCACTGGGTACCACTAAAAAAAGCCTGACTCCATCTTTTTGTACCATCCTGTCAGATATTTGTACATATTGCTATTGATTAGGTCCCCCTGAACATTCCCTTCTCCAGAAAGAACAGTCTCAGCTCTCTCAGGCTTTCCTCACCAGAGATGATACACTCTTTTAATCATATTTGTGCACCTTTGCTGGACTGTCTCCAGTAGCTCCATATGTCTCGTGCTGGGGAGCCCAAAAGTGAGTGTAGTACCTGGGTAGGGCCTTACCAGTACCAGGGTAAAGATCATATAGTACAGAGGAAGGAAAATACAGTGTTTTGGCATCTTAATAGCAATTTCAACATGAAAAAAATAAATAAATACTGAAAGATGTCTATCAGTGGCTTTTATCAGTAAGAATGTGTTCATCAGTGACATCTAAATGGCAAGACTGAATTAATTATTTTAAGGAGTATTTTTTTCTCACTTTATACCTTCTGTTTTCTTTCATACTAGCTACTGTCATTTGCTACTTCTGTAGAAGCTGGCCTCCTACAGCTTTTTTCTCTTTCTGTCCTCAGATTATAGATGGCTGGTGGCATATTAGTTGCTCTTCTCTTTCTAAATGTTTCCCTTTAGTATTGCTCCCCTATTATTCTCATTTTGGTCCTGAGCTTGGCGGTGTTCCTCACTCCAGTCCTGATTTTCTTGCCCACTAAAGTTTGCAGGATATAATCTCAGGCTCCTGTCTGAGGTTCTCAGAGAGCACCAGTCAGCACTCAGCTCAAACAAGACCTGAGCTTGCTCTAAATTTTCCTTCATCCTTTTAGTGAATCACACCATGCTATACATTTCTGCTACTGGCCTCTTCACAGAGTGAACCTGTGTTATCCTGATGGCTTGCTGAGCCTGTGCAGGGTGAAAGAGTTTTACCCTGGTAGTACCAGAGATGACTTTTACAATAAAAAAATCACCTGTTCTGCTCTTTATACTTTCTCTCCTTTGCATTAAAATGTTTAATCTCTTCTGTTTGCCTTGTTCTCTGGATTGCTTATCTCATTTAACTATAACTTGTGACACAGACTCACAAGTGCTGCAAATGCAGTCCATACCTTCCTTTCTATCTCTGTGCTACTTTGGAAGGGATGGAGTGCATCAAAATGATTAGAATGAGGTCCACAGTACAATATTTTCTTTTTGTTTCTTTTTCTGCTTTTTCTGTTCCATCCGTCTGTTGATTGTTATCATCCTAGGGTGTTTCAGTTTGTGTTTTGGTTGCATTATGTAGGGCCCCAAGGTGAAGATCTCTAATACTGGAACCTGTGAGTTCTATTATTATACCCAAATATTTAAACACTAAAACATTTTGCATAGCTCTGAGAAAATATTTTAGTATTCAACATGCCCTAATTTCTCCAAAGTAAGAAAAATACATCCTGTTGTTTTGTCAGATGTACACTAATTAGTGGGTGTGAAGGACCTCAGAGAAGGCAGATGTATAGCCAGTGCTACTCACATTATGCTTTTTAGGCCCAGGCTAGACAGAACAGTGCAGACTGTGTGGAAAGTGATGGATGATGAAAAAGGAGTGCTGATTCATCGGAATGGTGGAAAACCATAGCAATTCAACTAAAGCCGAATGATATTGGGAAAAACAGTTTTCTAATTGGGTCCGGACATGCTTATTATCAAGAGGCATTTCTGAGTGGAAAAACAACCCATCTGCTCTTCATACAGGAAGTGGAGAAAATAAAAATGAGAACAAAGAACATTTAAATTTTATTTTACACTGTAACATATTTCCTTGGGTCCATTCATTTCTTATTTGCTTGGGTTTTATAACATGATTTTCATTCTTCCTTCTCATATTTATTCCCCTCAGTTCAACAGTGTTAATGGCGATTCTTAGTATTTTCAGTTTGATTTCAATGGGTAGACTTGGTGGAACAAAGAATTATTCAAAATAATCAGGATGGACAGATTCTGCCCTGGCACTTTTCAAAGGATTCTTTTTCAGGGTTAAAGAAAGAGAAATATTTTGGCTGCCTGTCTTCTTTAACTTACGTCTACTTTGTGGTCTTTGATATTTGGGAATTATCCCAAATGCTGTCCAGTTCTCTAATGGGCTGACTGAATAGGAAATGCCTCCTACATAAAGCAGTGGGTCTTTATGGGAAGAATTGTTTTTGGTGTGTTGATGTGCTTTATGCAGGGGTTCAGTACTTTATTACTGTCACTTTGAAATTTTTCTGTGGACTTCTCATAAAAATGGAGATTAGGGAATACTGTTGATCCCACTCCAAAACACATACTCCAACACATAGAACTAACATGGAATTTGTTTGTATCTGCTTGGAATATAAAGAAGGTGCACTGCAAAGAAGGTTTTTCATCATGCAAGTGATTTCCATTTCTGCATTTTAATTCTTCCCTTTTCACCTTGAAATTATCTCTCTTCCTTCTATCAGAACTAAACATTAGTTCTACAGGGTTAAAATAGTCAAGCACACATGCATAGGTCAGTTTCTTTGAGATATTATGAATTTCTTACAGTTCTGTACATGTTGTTCAAAAATATTGATAAAATTAGGCTCAGAGTTTACTAGTACTCATTGGTTCTGTAGCCAAAAATCTGGAAGAGTTAAATTGCAAGCATCATTTCTTTATCCAAATTCAAGTGTGTAAGAGTTGTAGATGCACACAAATTACAAAAATTCGGAGTTGCCACTGGCTTTCCAAATAGACTTAGTGTCCAGCATCTCAGACATAAACATTAAGAACTGGATTTTCAAAGAGATTCAATGCTATTTTAGATTGTTCCAATAAGCTAAAATTGGAATTGCTAGGGCTACTAAATGTTTTTAAAAATCTACATTTCATATAGCTTTTCCAGAAGGATTGGGTTTGTTCTCCATTTTTAAAAATTTGTTTGTTTTGTTTTCTCCCATAGATAGTAGCACACTTGCTGTTATGTATTAACATATTTGATATTGCTCCCAAGCCAGGGAAGGTATGTTTTGTGCTGGTTTAAAAAAAAATTGTTGCTTTGAGATCTATAATATAGCTTACTAGTTCTACTTCCAAGAAAGAAAGAGTTCATTTTATTCCCCTGGGAGACTGTTTAATTGGGATATATTAGAAAATGCATCATGTAACAATAATGGCTGTTTGCATAATATGAAATACTCACAAGAATTAATCAAACCTACTACTGTCTCAATAGTAATAATACGAAATATCTACAACTTTCAGACATATGTTAGGCTAGTCTTTTTCTCTTTTCCTGTTGCTTTTTAGTTTGGAGGTGCATTTTTTAAAAAAAAAAATTTAATGTTATTATTTGGTTCTGCGCTGTTTTTGTTTCTTTGTTTGTTTGAAGGAATTGTCTTCTTCCTTTCTACAGTGTAAAACATCCTCCAGATAGGCAGAACTATGCATAAATTATTCTTTCAGGTAACTGTTAGATCATCCTGGTGGTCTAGGAAATTGCACTGTCATTTATAATTTTCACCAAGTAATGGGCAACCATTTTCTCATAAAACGATTATTGAATTATAATTAATAATAATTACAGGGGTAGACCTTTCTTGGGATTTTTGTCATCATGATTGAGAACTGAAAGGAGCTGCCTAGGAGGAAAGATATGTGGCCAGTGTCTATAAACCACATAAGTAGAGCTTCCAAGCAGGTAGATTTCTGTCACTTCTGAGACACGGAGCATTTTACATTGTTTTACATTGTCAATAATGAAATATTTGCAAGCCATTTAGACCCCCAGTGTGCAAAGATATCTTCTGATTTAGGCAACTCACTTCAGTCTTCCTCTGCCAAATGCATCAAACATGGAAAACAGTGGCTTTCCAAAATAGAGCATTTGAATCACAGGCTTTTATATCACTTCTATTGGTCTTTTCAGTGAGCTTTCATTTTAAGGACAGAGATTTTCACAGCATGTGCATCTTTCTGAGATTTGTTTGTTCTTCCTAGAAAGTGGGAAAACAGCCAGCAGGCTTCTGTCAGTCAACAAAAAGAAGGGAGCTGGACAGTGCATAGAGGTTTGGGAGAGGAAAGGAAAGGAAAGGAAAGGAAAGGAAAGGAAAGGAAAGGAAAGGAAAGGAAAGGAAAGGAAAGGAAAGGAAAGGAAAGGAAAGGAAAGGAAAGGAAAGGAAAGGAAAGGAAAGGAAAGGAAAGGAAAGGAAAGGAAAGGAAAGGAAAGGAAAGGAAAGGAAAGGAAAGGAAAGGAAAGGAAAGGAAAGGAAAGGAAAGGAAAGGAAAGGAAAGGAAAGGAAAGGAAAGGAAAGGAAAGGAAAGGAAAGGAAAGGAAAGGAAAGGAAAGGAAAGGAAAGGAAAGGAAAGGAAAGGAAAGGAAAGGAAAGGAAAGGAAAGGAAAGGAAAGGAAAGGAAAGGAAAGGAAAGGAAAGGAAAGGAGCAGAGTTGCATGGGTTTCTCATACAGCTTCATGGCACCTGACATTTTGCTCACTGATACCTGAACAAAGTGATGCCATGGCTGCAGAGGAAGAGTGGATGCGTGGGCGGCTGGGACAGAGCAGCCAGCAGGGTCAGCAGACAACTGTGGTGGAAATCTCATCGTGTTCTGTTCCCACCCTGTCTGATAATGAATGCCAAGCATGTGTGTTAACATTGCTGAGTTAATTATCTCTTGGCACTATGAGAGCAACAGTTTCCAACCTCATTCTGAACTGTATGGGTTTGCCACAGCCATGCAGTTTGTATCAGCAAAAAGGAAATTCAAATTCTCAGGAAAATCAAGTGTGCATACAATACTAAATCTCAGCAGGGTTGAGCAATGCACTAGACTTCTCTAAAGCTAGCCATGGGTACAAAAACGTGTACATCACTTTGATTTATTCAGATCAAACATGAGTCAACAGAAAGTGAAACAATGTTGGAAGCTATACTTGAAGAATTTCCATTCCAGAGACAGCTAATAAATTGAATATTCTGTCTGTTTTTCCTCTCCAAAGTACTGTAGTGACATGAGACAAACATTCACACTCATGGAAAATCGTGAGGTGGGAGAAAGCCCTTGATGTTGAAATGCAACCACAGCACAGTAATATCTTTCAAGTTCTTGGCAAAGACAACTTCCTTATATTTTCGGAAGACAGCATTTTTGAGTATTGTCCCTTAAGAAAGCACTAGTTAGGCTTAAATTTTGAAAATTACCTGGCCTTAATACAGCCATCTCCTGAAAGAGGAGAGAATTTAAGGAGTGAAATTGGGTCTTTCCCACAGCATGTTAGTTCAGCAAGACTTTTGGAAGCCAGCAGTAGACATGGAGAACCTTTCACTAGTAGGAGCTTCCCACTGGATTTTATGGATTTCAGTCAAAAGCTAATAGCTTTTGAAGATGCCCCTCCTACACTCTGTTCATTTTTGGCAGCCTCTACACAAGTCATATGGAACACGGGATGGTATTTCGAAATGTTGTGGTTAGCTTGTACAGCTCTATTGTCCATCTTCTGAATGTATGTTGCAGCAATATTACATATGGCTGCTGTCTAGGCAGCTTTTAAGAATTCAGAATCATAAAGATTCTGCCTTAGGCTATGAGGTAAAGTTAGAAGAATGAGGTCTCAATTTAACGAAAGAATTTTTGGCAGATCAATACAGACTTTTGCTTGATCTGCAGCTTTAGTAAGAGAACGCAAAAAGAGTAGGAGGATGCCAGAAGATAAATAGTAATATAGAAATATTTATAAATGCTATTATTTATATTAGTAACTCTACCTTACTTTGAAAGCTATGTCCAGTTTTGGGTATTTGATCATAAAATGGATAACGCAAAATTAATTGAGGTTCAACAAGAATGAATAGAGGTATGGAAAAATACTAGCAAAAAGGGCAGTTGAATAAATTGAGGTTTACAGATTAGGTGTGTGACTGCTGCAGTTCAACGTAATGTTGAAACCTCCATTGATCTTAACTGAACAGCATTAATGACCAATCCAATCAAATGTGACACAATAAAAACATGGAAAATAAGGAAAAAGAAAATATTATGAAGGGGGACCTGCAACTGCTCTGTGGAGAAGGAACTAGGAATTCTATACAGTAGCAAGTAAGCTTAAATCCTCCGATTAAATTATTGTTTCTGCACAACATACACAATTAGATTATGCTTGTCATGACCGTCAGAAGCTTGAAGGCTAACAGCCTTTTCAGGGCCTAGAAGAAGAATGTCCACTTTATTAAGAAGGCAAAGATCCTGAGTTACAGTGGCACTTCTAAAGGAGCATCAGATTTTAAAGACTTCATGACTCCTCCAAATGCTCAGACCTTGAGGCACTTAACATCTTCTGCCTGACAGATGAGGATAAACATTTTTAAGGTTCATTTTGTATCTGTTGCTCTGTGTATTCTTACACGTAAGATGACAGTTCCTCTCCCAGGAATAGGTGTCTGTTCTGGGTGTTATGAATCTGCCAGGAACTCTTGAGTTTCTACAGCCTGGTGGAGGAAAACTTCCCTGTCCCATTCTGTAATTCTTTCTTTGCAGGGTTTATTGGTGGTTTTGCTTTTTGTCCAGTCACATGGTGCTGTTCTGAAAAAGGCTCAATTAAGGCCAAGCAACACAAGATTCCATTTGTATTTTCAATTACAGATGTGTATTAAATCACCACTGGCTGTAACAGAACTGAGCCCTGTCTGCTCCTTTCAGACACAGGTGAGGCATTCTTTGATGTCAGCTTTCAGTCTCCCACTCAACATTGCACAGAAGCATGACCAAGTCTCCCACTCAACATTGCACAGAAGCCTGTGGTCATGACTGGGGACAAATGTCTATTTCCTGTTCAGTGATTCTAAGACAGTGTATAGTGGCAGGTATGCTATAGTTAAGTTATTTCCAGGTTTGTTTTTTTTTTTTTGACTCTTCTCTTGCCACTGCTTCTGTCTTTGGCAACCATTTTGTCTTCTGCTGGCAATCAGCTTCACAAATGTGTTTTTAATTGTGACATTTTCAATTGACTTTTTGCTTTTGTCTTGCCTTTAACAAGTGGGATATGGAAAAGGAGGTAGAAATGCAGACAAAACTAGGATGGAGGGAAAACCAGGGGAAAATACCATGTTTTTGAAAGCATTATGTGGATGAAAAGGAACTAGAAGGAATAAAAAATGTGACTCTTAATCTGTATACCACTATGTCCCAGGATTTCTATCATATCAGGTTAGGTAACTGCCAGAAATTCCTTCCAAACTTTTTAGATGATGCTGTGTTTCATCATGTCATGTAGCTCTTGCACAGACATTATGGCAGTATGGTTACTACCTGACCAAGAGGACAAGGATTTCTTTTGCACAGTCTTTACATTTCACCCAATTTAATGTATTTCAAATGTCTCTTTAACCTTACTCATGAGTTCCATGAGTCTTCTCAGGATTACATCAGCAGTATCATACTACTCTAACTGATGTGAATGAGCTCCAGTTTTGCATAGGTAGTCCCTTGCCCTATTTTCAGTATTTCTGAAAACAAACTATATCAATACATTTTAAGAGCTCAGGCTTGGTATCAAAGTTGCTAATCATTCAGCATATTTAGATCATACGAGAAAATTCAGTGCTGTTCCTGTCACTGTTGTGAGAATAATTAATCTGACAGATATATACACATATGAAGTAGAAGGAATGAAAATGTTACTAGCATTAGTTAATGATGACTACATTTCACCATAGCGGGATCTAAATCAAATAGATTCCTGAGTTGCTTATGCTGGACTGTTTTATTTTTCCCT
>NW_008663127.1:41716-46845 GCF_000695815.1 Acanthisitta chloris | reverse complement strand
AGATTTTTAAAATAACAGTGTCAGATATTTCTGTCCCATCCCCATGCTCAAGCTACAGAAGTAGACTTCTTGAATGTCTGTTTGATCCATGTGCAGTCCTACTCAGTGTCTTAAGTCATGCTTGTGTTAATGTCATTCTGAGGTTAGCAATTCCCTTTAGGAATGTGTGAACTGTGTATCATAGACAATTAATATAAAAGTCCTCTTCATGGTGCCTTTCATCTCAAAAGTGTGAGGATTTTTCAGTTTTGAAAAAGTAGAGGAAAGATGTTCTTTTTCCAGTCTTTTCATGCCTTGCTTTATTAAAGAGCTCTTGTGGTTGGCATCATACCATTAAAAAGGCAGAAGCTGATAGCCATGATATTTCATGTGTGGTAGGCTTTACAACAAATTACAACACTGACTGCTGAGACTATCTAAGTTGCTGGAAAAATGGATCTAATTGTCCATTCTGAAACTATTTCCAGGATCAAATAGAATTTCTTTAACTACTCATGCTCTTTATAACCCTGGTTCAATTCCATTGCAGTAAATCTCACGGGAGAGCAGAACGGCAAGTTAAAAACAGCACTGAGGTTTTACAACACCAACATTAAACTGGATTTCATCTTGAAATTGAAATACTGGCCTGAAAGGTTTTCTAGTTGTAATGATTTGTTACTATCTGGAGATCTAATTTGCACTTTAAAATCTCTTCTTGCCCAATGGTTAGGGGTAGTGCATGTATGTGTGTGGAGAGGTGTGTTTCTTTGTGACCTCCATCTAGTTCTCCAGCCTGTTGACTTTTTACCTTTCTCATATTTGAGGAGGAAGTTGCTTCTATTCACTGAGAACTCTGATGTGTTGCTATCACTGGCCACACAAGTGATTAAATGACAAATGGGACCAAAATGAGTATTCAGCACAAACAGGCTGTAGTTCAGACTATCATTACTCTTTTACAGTCCTTTCTGGACTCTATTTTCAACGTGTGTTCATATAGGAAGTTATGCTTCCATTTTGTCCAGATTGAAGTGGTTATTGGAGATTCAAGACAATGGAAAATTTGGCCTCTTATATGTTACATGCTTTCTGGAATATGTAATTTTAAACATTTTGACACCTGATATTTGTCAAGTCCTGTGGTGAAGGGCATTGCTCTCTCTAAGTTACATATGATTGCATGTGAGTTGCCTAGAGTGGGAAAGATGAGTTCTTCCATAGGTCAGAGGAGCCTGCAATAACATCTTTGTGCAATCTGGCTGATTCTCTTTCTAGTTCTGATCCCCCTGGCTCATTACACCAGCCTAAAGCAGTGAGCTGCTTCTGGTGCTGAACTCTGGGTGCATCTGTTTGGTCTGACTAGCTTTCAGCCTGCTTCTGCCCAGCCTGGTGGTGCAAGAGATCTTGTTCTCCCTTGCTGTTCACTAAGGTTGTGCAGTTCCTGATAGCACTTGTGTGGGTGAGGCCTCAAGCTTGTAGGTCAGTGTCCCTGGGTTGTTGCACCCACATAACATTTTGTTGTCCACAGCAGTGCTCCAAATACAGGCAATGGCTCTCAACATCAGGCACCAAAGTTTTTTCCTGAAGTAACTGAAAAGTGAAGTGTCTGAGAGTGTGATTCCCTTCTTTCAGCCTTGGAATGAGCAAGGATACTGAGATGTATCACAGAGTGGCTGAGGTTGAAAGGGACTTCTGGATCACATCTTGTGTCCCAGCAGTGGGGCTGAAGCAGAGCCACCTAGAGCTGGCTGCTCAACTCCATGTCCAGATGGCTTTGGAATACCTCCTGTATGGAGATTCCACAGGCTCCATGGGCAACCTGTGCCAGTCACCCTCACAGCAACAAAGCATCTCCTTATATTCAGACCCTCTTGTGTTTCAGTTTGTGCCTGTTGACTCTTGGCCTCTCACTGGTCACCACTGAAAAGAGTCTGGCACCATCTTCTCAACAGCTTCTGTTCAGGTATTTATATGCACTGGCAAGATCCCCTTGGGCCTTCAGTTCTCCAGGCAGAACAGTCCCAGTTTTCTCAGCCTTTCCTCATGTGACACACTCCAGTCCCTTAATCCTCTTCATGGCCCTTTGCTGGACTCCCTCCAGTATGTTGATGTCTCAGCTGTACTGTGGAGCCCACAGCTGGACGTGGCCGTGTGGCCTCACCAGGGTTCATTAGAAGGGAACGATCACCTCCCTTGACCTGATGTTGGTGCTCTGCCTAACGCAGCCCAGGATACCATTAGCCCTCTTTGTGTCAAGGGCCCATTGCTGGCTTATGTTCAACTTGATGTCCACCAGAACCTGCAGGATCAGGAGAGAAAGGAACAGGTTTTGTACCCAGAGGATGGTCTGGCTTGGGTTCAGACCCTGGGCTATACCTTACTAGGACTGAGCTCCAGGGAACCCTGTGACTTGCATGTGCTCTTACAGAGAAGGGTTTGTTTCCATTCCACTCTCTACTTGGTTTGCTCCATTTGCCTGATGGCAGGAGGGGCAGAGCTTCACCATCTCCTGCTGAGCTTCTTTTGAAAAGGGGGTGGTGTGACTCCACAAGTCTATTCCCCTTTCCCTGCCCCTAATGCTGCTTCATCTCTCTACTTCTTCCTTGAGCTCTGCCACAATCATTCACCTGCTCACATTGTACACAGGTGTGATGCAGGTGAGTGTGTAAACACAAAGCCTCAGTCCTAATCTTTTGCGTTAGGAAGAAGGACTTGTCATTCTTGGGGCATGATTGTAAAGTTTCCTTTTCACCCTCCAGCTCTTTGGCAGTTTCATACTGTCTGTGAAGAAGGGGATTTAAATCAGTAGGAACAGAGATTGAGTTGAAATGATGCAGTAAGACAGTATTTTAGTGTTGCTCACCTTGTGCTTTAAATGAAGATGTGTTGCTAATAAAGTCCAAATTTGGGTGGAAAATTGGGGCAGAATTCCACCTTTGTTCAGTGAAATGTTCGTGTCAGACCTTGAGGGAAATGATTTGGATTCTAGAGATCAGCTGATGATGTGTTTGCTCAAAGCACTGGGACATATCGTGGTATGTTGTGTTGTGGGGAACAAGTTTTTTGTATGTTTTAAAAATCCTTTATTGGAAGAGGAGGGTATGAACAGAACAGTAATGCTCAGTTCAATAAGCAATGGGAAATTTTAAATGGATGGCTCCACCTTAATTTCAGATAGAAGAAGGAAGATTAGTGCATCACTATAATGTGTTACTGAACATTTTTTGTCTGCATAGATCTGTATTATAAGTCACAAATGACATTAATCAAATGTGAGTTTATTTAAAATGTATTAAAAAGGCTTATTTTTTGCAACAAATTAACTTGCAAAAATGACAGAACATTGTTGTGCTGCATTTTTGGCTCATTTCTTTTTAAGCATTGTGCTTCTCAATTCCTGACCTGCATGAAGAGCTGACTTTTTATTTGGGTACGTAGAGAATTTCACTGGCAGGAAACTGTTATGTTAGAGTAGTTTAGTGCATTGGGCCTGGGTAAATAAGTTGTGATAAATCAAAAAATTATAATCAAACATGAATATTCCTTGATTTTTATTAATTTGTTACTCTTGCTTATTCTTTTTAGTACTATCTGCTTAAGATAAAGTTAGTACTAAAAAAGCCGAAGCACTGTAGAATGTGACACTGCTCTGATTACGTAGCACCTGGTGGCAGCAGACTCGAGGCAGACTCTCCTGACAACCTGATATTCTGAAGAACTCAAAGGTTTGGGTAGCTTATCTAGCTGTCAATTTTTCAGGCCTTTCAGGCAAGTTTGCTACTGCATGCTGAATCTTGCAGGGGTTTCATTTGAGATACAGTTCAACAAAACTGTGTCTGTCCAAAGTGGAGCTGAAGGTGATAAGATTAAGTAAATAGCTACCCTGTTTCCTGGGTAATCAAATTCAGTAATGAGGAGTTCAGTAATCTCTGGTCTCTTACATAGCTCCTCAGGGTTATAATTAATTCGGTCTTCAGTTTGGCAGGTTGTGGATTCTGTTTAGATTATCACTCTGTGTGCCAGCTGGGCTTCATTGCACCTAAAGGCCTTTAATTTGTAGATGATCTGGAACCTGGATCCTAATGCTGGTGACCTCTGTTATCTCTGGTCCTCAGAAAGTGTTGCTTTGCTGGTCTGCGCCGAGGAGCGAGGCAGGCAGTCACCCACAGTGTTTGTGGAGGTTCTGCTAAGGAGTTAGGATCAGCACTACCTTCCAGTTACAGTTTACTAATCTAGAAACTAACAGCTGCTGAGGTCTCTCTGTGGTTTTGTAGAAATGTGATATTTTTCTCTGTATCTAAATGAAGAGCTGTGGAGTAGTTTTGATTAGGAGTTGCGAGAGCTGCAGGGACAATGGTGCTGTCTGCCTGATTAGCTGAGTCTGGACCTTTAATGTAGCTGACTTTAGAAGTCAGTCAGACTGGGAATTGAGCCGGGATATGTTTTTAGGGCTATCTGTGAGCAGAAAACAGATGAGATCTTTCTAGAATATAAACTCAACTGCTTACTGTTTGTATGTCCATATCCTTGATCTAGCATGAAATTGTTGCCTCCCTTCTGTTCAATGGAATTAAAATTAAGGGCTTATTTGAGTTTTAAATAGCCACATGTATAAGTGCAGATTAATAAGATATAGACCAAAATCTTTTAGAAAGACACTTTCAAAAAACAGGTATTAGAAACCCTTTTCAAAGTACTGCTGTTTCTATGAATTTATTTTCACACCATATTATGTCAAACAATTCACCACACATGGCACCACTCTGGAGGCATTAGGCACTGGGGGCACTGGTTGTAATTCTGGTCCTCGTTGTACCTGTTTCACACCAAACCTTAACCCTACTTTTCACCAGTATAAATGAAAGTTCACTGGCTGTTGGCATGAATTTGTTTTCGCTCTGCACAACTTGCTGAAGACTGGAAAGAAACATTTCAAATTATGTAGCATTATTGGCAAGAAATACATGAATGGAGAAGACTTAAACATGTAAGAAAAATAATGGCAAGGAGCTGTGTGATTCTGGCTTTGAATCATGAACATGAGCCTGTCCCTGGGTCGGGCACAGCCTCGCTGTTTGCTGCTGTTTCTGCTGTCATCCATGCAGTTCCTTTGCCCGTGGCAGATTCAGGTTCTGCCTCAAACTGGG
>NW_008663127.1:26285-41700 GCF_000695815.1 Acanthisitta chloris | reverse complement strand
GCTGATGCAGGAGTAGATGAATTTCTGGTGTGATGTGCTATCCCCATAGCTGACATCACTGGTAATGGGAACTTAACGAATAAATCCCACAGCAAACACGGCACTGAATTTAATTCAAACTTGTGAAGAATTTGACCTAAATATTTTTTATCTTTTATCCTCAGGTAGCTACCTTGAGTAGAGGCTTCCTCAAAGTTTCAGATGACAAAAAGTTTCAGGGAGAGGATCTTTTTGTGTAACTGATACAGTCATAATAAATCAAACAGCCTTTGAGGACCATGCTGCTTAGACCTAAAGACCTAATTCCATTTACAGGAGTTTGTTTTAAAGAGGGTTTGTGTGTTCAGCACAAGATCTGGATTTACAGGGTTTCATTTTCAAGTTTCAGTCAACGGGCTTTCCGCCCCAAACCTCTAAAATACTTTTCCAAACCACAAAACCAACAAGAGTCTTTCTGAATCAGTTCTCAGACTCTGTTTTCATTAATTATTTACTTTAAGCTTTATGAATTAGCCTTTTAGTGCCTCTAGAAAGTTACCAAAATGGACTACTGCTTTTGGAGCCACTAAAATGAAATATTCCTTTCTGTGATGGGATATTTGTCACACAAAATGTCCAGAAAGTGCCTCTGAGGCTCCTTCAGTGCAGTGCCTTCCCCTGCTCAGGGATGAGTGGAGCATCCTCCCAGGCTGTGACAGTGGTGATGGACTGGTTGCCAGTTCTATTTATGGCTTTCCTTGTAGGTAGCTCTCCTACAGCTTTTCTCATAACATGTTTCCAAACTTTATAAAGTGCTGTACACGATGTCTTTCTAACACACATTCTTCAGTGCTATTGAAATAGCAGGCTTTTTGTTGTTCTTATTTGGCTATGAAACTGGGGGATAATCCTTTACAGTTAATCCAAAATGTTCAGACATTAAAGAAATAGTTTAATTTAAAACATTTCCTCTAATTTTGAAGGTATAAACATTTTTGGGTAAAGTATCCAAAATGTTTTATTTAGATTATTGAACAAAAAAGACAACCAACTTTTGAACTGGGTTTTTTTTTCCTCAAAGTCTTTGTGTTCAGTCCAAATATATGAATAACTTAGATATCAAGCTATGAATTTTTAAAGGAAATGTAATAAGGAAAAAATCTTGGCAAGCTCTACTTGTCTTATTTTCCTTTGAGCACAGCAGTGGACAAAAAGTGAGCTAAACTTGTGTTGTTCATTTCAATGCAGTCTGTGCCTCCTGGTACTCTCAGGTTGTGCATAGAAATTCCCTCTGCAGCTTCAGATGGGGTTTTAGGAGAATGTTGCAGTGTGGTCTCTGCTACCTACATGTGGCTTGAAAGGGCAATCCCTTAAAAAGCTTAATTTCTGTTGCAGATCAGTTCCCACGTTCAGCATGTGATGCTGAGGATCAAGCTGGTCCAAGCTCCTCATCTGGGGTTGCTTATGTTCCATTGTCCTTAGGGAAGTTATGCAGCTTCATGCCAGGTCAGGGTTTATTTTCTGAGAGGACCCTTTGGCAATTTGAGAGCAACTCACAGCTATGAAATCTGAGAGCATCCTTTCATCCTATGAGGAAGCAATCCCTGGTGCCTCCAGGCATGTGGTATGTGGAGGGTGTTTCATCACTGTGTAAAAACCTTTGCAAATAAGTCCCTTCCTGTACCTGCAACACCTCTGTCTTACAGGTAGTCAACAGGGAAAGCTTTTGACTTCTTTTCTGCTCCTCTGTGTGACTTAGAGTCTGACAAGTGTTTGAGCTTTTTTTGAAGAGGTGGGACATAGTGCAAGTGGGATTTCAACTGCATGAATGTCTCTTTGAGGGAGTTTTCTGCTGAAATTAGCAATTGCTTTTTACCAAGATAGATTGGGGAGGCAGAGGAGGAGAGCTGATAGCTATGATCACTTGCAAGTAACTCTCTGATTTGGATTAATTAATGCAGATTGGAAGTCAGGGATTGGGGAGGCAGAGGAGGAGAGCTGATAGCTATGATCACTTGCAAGTAACTTTCTGATTTGGATTAATTGATGCAGATTGGAAGTGTCGTAATGCACACCCAAATGAGTAGTATCCTCTGTGAGAGATTTCCCAGAACTTTGCACCATGTGAAAACATTACTTGCTGTAGAGAGGAGTTCCAACAATTTTACTTACTTAAGGAAGTTGTGGATTGGAAAATATCAGCTCTCTGTGCAATTAGCTGTTTAGTTTTTAATTGACCCTCCAGAGTATGTCTCCTGAGCTGGGTTTCCATGGCTCCATCATAGAATTTACTGGATAGCCTTAAGGGACTTGGAACAACTTGTGTGACTTGTATTTAAGAGGATCACTGTTTCGTGCCCTCCTTTAAAGATGCTGCTTGTATCACTGAACCTGTTGAGGATATAACTGTTTCTGCAATGACAACACATGGAGAAAAGTTCAGCAGCATTAAACACTGAATTTCCATGGAGTATCTTTGGGATATTGGATCATGTGTCATTAATGTAAAACAGTGAAGGATTTAGAATGTAATTGCAAGTGTCTTTCTGATAAATAATGAGGCCAGAAGGGCGAGAGCTTTCATTCTTTGCTTAACACAAATCCTTAGCATTTTCTGCATCTACAATTTAAGGTGTGATTAGTTTCACAAAAAAATAATTTCATTTTCTTTGTATAATGCTATTATTTCATAGTCTTAAGACTGGATCTCTCATGTAGACAGACCTTGAAAGCTTTCTGTTCAGTTCTTAAGATTCCCTCCCCAAACCCTGTTGGCCTTTACTTCATTTTCTTTGGAAGCTTATTCTCTTGGGAAAAGTTCTTTCTGCTTTGAAGATGTCAGGTTCCAGGCATCTGAACTCCTCAAAACCAAATTTGTTTTCTCATTCAAAGCACCTCTTTGGAGCTAGGGCCTTTGTTTTTAAAGGGATATTGCCAATTAAAATTGGCCACTGAGGGTAGATATATCAGCTTCAGACCTCTGAATTCTCATGGAAGTATTTCTTAAGAAAATAAATATTCCCTTTGCAGTATTTAGAACCTAAACATTTTAGCATCAAAAAACTTGTGGTGAGGTGGATAAACAGAAAGTCCTTTTTATTCCCTACCCTTCTCAAGCCCCCTAAGTTCTGAGGGGCCAGCAAGTGGCTGCACAAAAATGTTTGCTTAAATTAGCTCTTGCTTAATTTCTGATTTTCAGTCCAAAATCTAAATGAGCCATTAAAGGAAACCACACTAATGAGATGCACTACAAAGCAAAATATGCCTCAGGCAAAAAGCAGCCTCTTAATTTGTTCAACTTACATCTCTAACATCTGGCTGTGATGGATGATGTCACTTAGCACACTAAGAATAGCAGAAATAGACTGCTGTAATCAGTGCTGCCACTGTTTGCCTTTCTCCCTCTGCTCACTCATTTCCTTGGCACACAGTGATGTAGGAAAATACTTTAAAGGGCAAAAACTCTGAGCTGTAAATTGAACTTTGGTTTGGATGTGGACCATTGGGCCTGGTTGCCAACTCCTTGCCCAGCCAGCTTGCACCACAGCTGACACAAGCACACACACACTCTGACTCACTGGGCACCTCAGGAGATAGGGATAGGCAGGAACATCACTTAGGACAACCTCAAGAAGGCTGGGAAACAGAAACTTCAATCAGCAGTAAGTCTGAGCTGCTTTGTTGTTGTTCTGGGTTCAGAGGTCTGGTTTGGTTCCTGATGGGCCTGGGATTGGAAGGAAGGTATAACAGCTGGGGATAGTATTCCCATGTAGTCTGAGTGATGAAGCATGAACTTTGGAGTGTAGCTGAATTCTGCTGCTGGTCACAGGATGGGTTCTTCTTGAGAATGGTTGGTGTGTGCTGACTCAGAGCATCAACGTGGCTGCACCTGGCAGCCAGCCAGGCTGCCTTATTCACCTGGTTGAGATGATTTTCTCCTTTTCTCTTTTGCTCCCAAAAGCAAAGGGCTATTCTTGCATCCTTAGATTGGTCACAGGAAAGAACTGTGGCACTTTACCCCCTCTATGCAGTATGGTGCCTCATTGTGTTTGTGTTTGCACCGATAACTAACCCAACCTTAGAATTGCCCAGCTCAGAGAAATAGGTTGTTTGACTGTCAGTCCTTGCAAGCAGGCTAAAATGAGACCTGAGGGACCCTGGTATCAGTTGTTGTCTGTAAAACTATTCTTGATCACCTTCACTCGAGTTGCTTCAAGACAAAGTGAACTGTAAGCTCTGAACTGCTCCGTTAAAAATGGGGGAATCCATCCAGATTGCAGGAGCAGTTTGTTGGGTGGCTCCCCAGCCACATCAGGTGTGTACAGACACAATCTGTTGAAAGAGGGCTGGAGTAAAAATTTCTTCTGTGCAGTCACTCTTTATTGCAGGTTTCCTTATGAAGCATGGTAAGCTTTGTTTTCACACAGGAGCAGTTTCTCTCCTGTGCCTGCAGTAGTGGTTGTTCTTGCTAAGGCCAACTGCCCTGGGAAGTTCTCCAGCCTCTGCCAGTGACCAGTGTGTGCAGAGCTGGATTTGTGGTTGTAAAGTGGCCTCACTCCACCAGCTTCCTTTTCTGTGTTTTGGGTTTTTTTCTAAAAAGGAGTAAATCTGCTCAAGTAGAACAGGACAATTGTCCTGTCTTATGAAAACACAGGTTGTTTTGTTTTGCTGAGCTTGAATTTTTAGAGAATGCTAGAAAACAGAAGTGTAAGTATTTTAAAACTAGGTGGCTGTCACAATTCACAGCTTTTGCTCTGTGGATCTTTCCTACTTTGTTGTCCCTTGACACTTTTTGTGCTCTGGCCTGTCTTTCTGCTTTGCATGTACCTGAAATTGTATCTGTGTAGTCATTTGCCAAATGTAGCAAATGTCAATCCACCATATCTTTTTGCAAGTTAGTCTTTTATATTGCTTGCAGTAAAAATAGGTCTGCTTAGAGAAACTTGTGTTTGTGATGGATGAAACTTAATGGTGGGAGAGCCAAGAATCACTAGCACCAACTATTACCTGAGAAACACTGTGTGTGTATCTTGTTTCCAGCTGTGCAGAATTGGAGCACAAACCTCAATAACTTCGACTATGAGAATCATTCCTTTTACAGTTTCCCTCTAATTCAAGGGCACTCTGCCAAGTGAAGCATCCTGCCTTTGCTGATTCACATCTAAATTTCAAGTAACACAAATTCCCAGCTTCTCCACTCAGTGAGTCCAGCAGAATTATAAAGAACAAAAATTCCAAGCTGCTTTCTGGTCCTTACTGTGCAAGAAAAAATAATATTGTCAACTTTGAGGGAGGTGACTGAGAGGTTGACTTTCATTTCTGTCTGGAAGTGCTGCTGGTGAGACCTCTGCTCTCAGAGCAGTGGGAGGCCTTGCCAAGTCCTTTTCATTGGGGGATCTAATCCATCTCTCTTAGGAGGTTCACAGAAGACATAATCATATTGTCTGGTCTGATCCACTTTGTGTCGGAGGTCAGTGAGTTTCATGCAGATTGCTCTGTAACAAGTCTTATCCTGACATTCTCAAGCATTGACAACATCCAAAGGGTCACAGCACTGGAAAGGTTTTGGCAGTGGAGCCAAAGCCACAGAAAACTTTCCTCTTGAGTGGTTTTAGATTCTGCATTGTCTTAATTTGTGTCTAAAACTTGACCCCAGTTTCATTGCAGTATTCAAGTGTGCAACTCCATCAATTCCAATAGTTGCTATCTTTCTAAATGTGTCTTGACACATGGGTCCTAGCATGTACAGCTGAATTTTTGTTCTACAGAGTAACAATTGCATGGGTGTGTTTGGCATCTGCAGAGCATGTTGGTGTAGTGAGCTGTTAAATGAATCCCAAGCCACAAACAGTAATCTGAAGTGAAACTCAAGGATCCTCTTTCTTATTCCAAATGTGCTGTTCTACCACATTGTTTAGAAATCTCTCCAGTCCTAGGAAATTTGGGATGAAAGGTTTAATTTCTTTTTAATTCTATATCTAATACTTTTGTTGGGAAATTAATCTGGAACATAGTTTCAGTGGCAGGAGGGAGGAGGGGAGAGAAACTTATAATCAGTGTTGTTGGAGCTGGGTATGATGGAGGAAAGAATTTTGGAGCTGAATTTGTTATGTGAGAAGGGAACTTGGCAGTTCTGTGCAGTTTTGTTCCAAAGGGGGAATAGTGCCATATAACAGGGGAGGTATCAGACCTCTCTGAGGCATGGGAGGGGGAGAGATTCTGGGTTCTGTTCTGAAATTCCAGGAACAACAAATCAAAGAAAAGGGACGAGGAAGCTGGGAAATCACTGCCTTAAAAACTCCCAGAAGCTGACAAAGTAGCTAACATCACTGGGTCATGAGTTGCAGTATATAACTGTACTTTACAAATATTGTTTTGTGAAAGCAGGGAGTATTGACTGGGAGATAGGGAAACTCTTAACACTTTGGTGAAAGATTATGTGCTGAGCAAGAAGAATCATCCCCATGAACAAAAGACTGATCCCCAAAGATATTTCAATGTGGATTCATCTGGAAGTGAGATGCTCTTGGTGTTCTGAATCTAATTAACTTAATGGTCTTGCACTAGTACAATTAGATGAATGGTTGAGTTAGATTGGACTAATGTAATTTTTATCTAAGATCAATTGCATGTTGTCTGAATATCCTCCTCACTTGGTTGTTCCAACTTGTAGTATGCAGCTTCAATTGATGTCCCCCTTCCCCTGCACTGGGAGAGCCTGAGCAATCGATCCCTTTGAGGGATCAATTAAAGCAGTTGAGTCTGCTTTAAAATGTGTAAATTGGTTCTGTTTTCCTGTTGGCAACCACAGTGTGACCTTATTTAAAGTTGCCCCTTGTCACCCTGCCACTGGCCACCTCACAGCATCTACATTCTCATTTGGATGGACTTTAGCTGCAGAGGACTCTGAAACAGCTGAGGTGGCATGTGGTTTGTGTAAGCAAGTGACATATATTTTGATAGAGGTGCTGGGCATTTTATTTGTAAATCTGATATGCCTGGATATGTTGGTCTGCTGGGTCAGAGTTTGCTGGCCCTTGGGGAGTTCTGCAAAGAAATAACATTCTATTTATAAGATGCAATGTCTTTTTTATTAGATTATTTATTGTTGCCAAGGAGAAGAAAGCCCATTTCAGTGCCTATGGGAAGCCCTGGGTCAGTACAGCACGTGCACTCACACTCTGAGCTGTGCTTTGGAGCTGTAGAAAGCTAAAAGCCATCAGAGCTTGGAATCTAAGTCTTGGAGCTTTTGTGATCTCTCTGCTACAGTTCACCAGAAAACAAGTAGAAAGCTAAAAGCCATCAGAGCTTGGTATCTAAGTCTTGGAGCTTTTGTAATCTCTCTGCTACAATTCACCAGAAAACAAACACTCTGAGCTGTGCTTTGGAGCTGTAGAAAGCTAAAAGCCATCAGAGCTTGGAATCTAAGTCTTGGAGCTTTTGTGATCTCTCTGCTACAGTTCACCAGAAAACAAGCTTTTCATCAGGTAGAAGTGCAAACCCCACACTCAGATGCTGCAAATAGAAGACCAAACTTGTGAAACTGAAGCATATGGCAGAAGGAGAGCTGAAGTGCATCAGGCTGAGCTTTCAGTTTGCAAATGAGAGAGAGGTTTTTGCCAGCCAATTGTGGAAAAATGTGAAGCCAAAACTCCTGTAGGTAACTGAGTTCAGAGGAATGTAGAAAGCTTAGCTATTTCACCCTGCACAAATACAGGTACGGTCTGGAATTATATCAGGTTACTTGGTTTAGTTTATATTGCACCATATTGGTCTTAATTAGAGTTCAGCTGATAGTTGTGTAATAGTAAGTTTTGTGAGTTTTATGTTTGTATGATTTTCTGAACCTACAATTTGAAGTAGTGAGAAGCCTCAAGATACCTTGAAGCTTCAAAATGAATGCAAAGGTGGTGTGGGAGGTGAGGTAAGCACTGGTGAGGTCACACCTTGAATCCTGTGCTCAGTTCTGGGCCCTCAGCTCAGGAGGGACATTGAGGGGCTGGAGCAGGTCCAGAGCAGAGCAACGAGGCTGGGGAAGGGACTGGAGCACAAGTGCCATGAGGAGAGGCTGAGGGAGCTGGGGGTGTTCAGCCTGGAGAAGAGGAGGCTCAGGGGAGACCTTAGCACCCTCTGCAACTCCCTGACAGGAGGTTGGAGTCAGGTGGGGGTTGGTCTCTGCTCCCAGGCAACAGCAGCAGGACAAGAGGGCACAGACTCAAGCTCTGCCAGGGGAGGGTTAGGTTAGATATTAGGAAGAGATTTTTTGCAGAGAGAGTGCTCAGGCATTGGAATGTGCTGCCCAGGGAGGTGGTGGATTCACCATCCCTGGAGGTTTTCAAGCTGAGACTGGATGTGGCACTTAGTGCCATGGGCTAGTAACAACGGGAGGGTTGGACTCGATGATCCTTGAGATCTCTTCCAACCCTGTTGATTCTACAATTCTATGATCTTTGCCAAATAGGAAACGAGAGAGGCAAAACCATTCTTCTGAATTGAAGGACACTTGATTTTCCTATTCAGAAAAACTTGAGATGAGGTTATTACCCTGATATGTGGTTAAGTGTGCTAAAATATGTTTATTTGTTAAGGGAATAAGACTGGAATATAAGATATCTGAGCTCAGCCAGGAATGACAGCCCAAGTCTCTTCTCCAGAGAATTTTTTTCCATTTAAATATAGAAATAATTTATTTGGGTTTTAGGTCTTTTTTAATACTGGATCTCCAACAGTCTTCTCTATGTTTACGTAGCATTTCATTGGGCACAACTGGAACATGATGTATTTCCAGTAGTAAAAAATACAAGATTTCAAGGACATCTAATCCCAAACAGGAACAAGACAGTTTGATATGCCATATGCACTCTTCTACTGAATTCCAGGATGATATTGACAACAGTAGGACAGAATGAAGAAATAATCCAGTAAATCTTTACAGGAAGACTGAAAGGACAAGGCTGATTGCAGTGCATGGTTCAGGTTTTGCTTCTTGAGTGAGAGAATAAGGGGGAACTGCCAGTAATGAATTTTTATACGTTGCTCTCAGCGTGTGGTGCTGGGAGAAGTGGAGAGCCTTTTTCTCATCTTTTGGGACTTTCTTGAGCTGAAAGATATTTGCTCTGCTGAGAAATCAATGCAAGAGCTATTTCAAGGATATATCCCACAGATCCCATTGTTCAGTAGACCTGAAATTCATATCCCAATTTGACACTGAAAATAGAAACTTTAGCATATAAGTGCAACAAAGTGCTTCAGCATTCTGGTAAGGGCATACTGTATGGCAGGGGGTGATAACTTGTCATACATTACGTGCTCTAAAGAGAGGACTACTAACTGAGTAATTACCTAGAGTATGGAAGGCAGATGCATGTTTGTGCTGTGCTATGTCATAGAAGATTCAGGATCCCCATGACACAGGCTCTAAGCTAAAGACATGGTATGACACACCAGGAGAAAAAAAGAGGAGAGTGTACAATTGTGTTGTGAGTGATGTGTTGAGTTGCACAGGGAGGATAATCTCTCTCCAGTACTGGAACTGCAGCCAGGACTGCCACATCCATGCCCACCTTACCAACTTTGTGTTCTGTGCTGCACAAAGAGAGAATCTCTGCCACAAACCATAGCTCATCTTTTCCACAACAATCAGTCCTTGCTGTAGCTTTGCAGACATTTTTTATAGGTGCAGACAGGCTTTTATAGGTGCAAATAAACAGAGAAAATAGCTAGCAATGCTGAAGAGCAGCCCCACTATGCAGGGCACTTTCCTTTCAAGTGGGTTTTTTTTAAAACTGTTACTGGTTTACCTAGGGTTTACCTTCCCAGCCACATGACTGCTATTTTCCCCAAGCCTGTACTCCCTGCTGGCAAATGACCTGAAATATTACAGAACCTCTCAGGGATCACTTGAGTAAAATGTTTTATACAAAAATAGAAGTTTGCTCCTCTTTTAGTAAGTGCCTTGAAGCTTCATCAGCAATGCTGCATTCAACGAATTCACATTAAAATGAATTGTAGTTAGGATGAGACTTCTTGTTGCTACATACAAGGGCAAAAAATGATAGCCAATTAATAGGTCTTGACATTTCTGACATGATGTTAATTGCTAGCAGCTGTGAAGTGAGAATCTTAACAATATGTTTGAGTTTAAACAAAAAGTGGTTTGGACAAGTCCTACGGTCTGTCTTGTATAAGTTCAGACAAGCTGGTCCAAAGCAGTGGTCTAGGATTAGCTCTGGACACAAGCAAAAAGGCCTTTCAATATTTTTTATGTTCCATGTCAATATAAGGATAAAAGACTACAGGGCAGCAAGGTGATGTTCCTGCCTACAGACTAAACACATCCTTCTTCCTACCTTGCGGCAAAAATACTTTCACCTAAGTTCTCACTTCTTGAATTAATGTGCAGTTGACTTCTATTTTTACTGAGTCTTAACTGCCCCAGTTCTTCTTGCACTGGAATGTTATGGACAATTCTTGGAGTAAAAGCTGATTATAATTCTTGCTCTGATGAACTGAGGCTTTCAAGTCAACAGCTGCTTCACTCCAGATTGGTTTGTTTGTTTATTTTCAATTTGATACTCCTGTTCTCCAAGCATTTCCATTGTAGTGTATGTGTTCAGGATTGTTACTTTGATTCTGCAGTTGCACGAAGTGGCATAGGAAGGGATGCCCCCAAAATATATAGCTGCTGAATTATGCATGTTTATTTTCTAGTAGCTGTCTTATAACTGTAGTGGACCTGATGATTTTCTGAGCTGAAATAAGTTCACTCTTGGCACTTTAGCTCTGTTTAATCATATTCTGATACACATGGCTTAATTTAAGATTACAACATTGAATTTTGGTCCATTTATCTGAATATGGTGGTGTTTTTATTTGGGATTATTAGGCAATAGTTGTTCAGACCATGGCCACAGGAGTATGTACTGCTCTGCACAGCCTGGAGTACTGGGGTTCTCTTTTCCCTCTGTAGAACAGATGGAAGATGCCAAATATGCATGTGCCCCTGGGTTTTCCATGAAATCCTACAGTGGCTCATTGTTTCTTATTTGAAATAATGCTTTATGTGATGATTAGTATAATTCTTCCTGAGGTGATTAAAAATGTAAGACTTGAATAATTGTTTTGGGGGTTTTGGTTTGTTTTGTTCTGCCCCTCCATCCCAGTTTTTCCTCATCTGAAGATTCCAGCTTTAAGATATTCTAAGCATTTGTTTAGAAAATGTTGCTGGTTGCTGCAGGAAGTGTCTGTGTCTGCTGAAGTTAGTATGATCCTGGGACAGGACCATGCTGCCAGGGATCACCTTGAACCTCTCACCATGCAAACAGGCCAGTTGTGCATTGGTGTCTGTGTGTTTGAAAGGTGGAAAGGCTTTGTTAGCTGAGATTAAACTGTTCTGGTATAGCTGAGACAAAAGAGGGAGTGCCAGGGTGGGTTGTCAGAGCAAACTATGCATAGTTTCAATAAAAGGAAAGCCTGCTTCACTTTCCTCAGGCAGGATATTCTCGTTGGGCCCCTTGTCCAGGAGATATATACAAGAAATTCCTGAAGATAAGTGGAAAGCTAGACTTTCCCATTAGTTTTACATGAAACACAAAGATTTCTGTGGAATTTTGCTGACTTTAGGTGATAGTTATGTCTCACCAGAAAAATCTTGTTTGCTTCTGAAACCTTTGCTTCACAAAATAACCTGCCCACCCACTCACCATCTGCAAAACATGATGCTGCTTCATTAAAACGAATAATAATAAAATAGATGTTTTATGTATGTATTTGGGTCTTGAGAGCTGAGCTAATGGTCTTTCAGGACATTTTCTGAGCTGCTGTTAGCTAGCCAGCCCACCCCTGACCTGTGGCAGTACATGAGGTTGTGCCTGCAGCTCAGCATTCTGTATTTGATATTGCTGAAGTGTGTGATGCTCCTCAGCTCATCTCTCCTGTTTGTCAAGGTCCCTCTGAGCTTCAGCTCTGATCTGCAGAGATCTGATGGTATGATCCTCCTCTGGGCCCAGTGTGCCAGACCCTTTTCACAAGCAGCCCCTGGATGAGTCTAGGTCTTTTGGGGCTCTCCTTGCTCTTTTTATTGCCAGGTGCTTTGTATTTTCAGGGCCCAGCAGTTCATTCCTGAAGGTGCTCTGAAAGGATTGTACCTAAGCCTTCTAAGCATTGCAAAGGGTTGGACAAAAGTTTTAAACATCAGATTTGACATTGGTGCCATGGGCATTAGTAACATGTCAGGTCTCTTAACTCTGCTCTGATAAAGAGCAGCCTGACACTGAGCTAGGAAAAAGTAAACTGGGAGCAAAGCATCATCTAATACTAAATACCTGCAAATTTAGTTCTTTAGGGAGTTTTTTTGAATGTGGCTCTGTAACATGCATCATGGTCTCTAACATCTGCCCTCAGAGTTTTGGACCTTGTTAATAAATCTCACCTTGGCAATTGCCTCAGTTTCATGATGGATCATTTCTCATACTTTGACTATGATTTCTACCTTAACTCTTGTCTAGTGCAAGTGATTAAGGAAGAAAATCTTGTAGATGTTGCAAAATGTTTTTATCTTGGTTGAAGTAATTGAGTCGTGGTCTCCTTTACCAAGCTCCTCTCTTGAGTCTGTGATTTTCCATGACTATTCCTCTAGGTTATTGTGGGCAATAGTTAATGACAGGTATGATGTAAAACAGGACTGATCTACTATTAAATGTTTTATTTTGGGCTTGTGGAAGTGGGTGTCAAATGTTACTTCATGAGATGATGAACTGAATCTTAATAGCATGAGAGTGTACAGAACGATCCAAAGTCATTACAGGACCATGAAGGTTGGTTCAAGAACAGAGAAACTTTCCTTAGCAGAGAAAAAAAACCCATAAAACCAGGGAATACTGAGTGTGCTATAACACAATACTATGCAAAGTAGCAAGAAAAAATTCCATTGTAGCAGAAGGAAAACTGAGCTGTACAGAGAGCAGAGTAACTGCCATCACTGACATCTGCCATAAATATTTTTGTCATGATTTGGTAAAGTTGAAAACAATTGCATTTCAAAGTGTGACCATGGTGTGTATATTAGTCTAATTTTGGACTTATGTTAACAAGAAGAGTGGAATGAATGCAGGCAGCTCTCCTGAGTCAGAGCATTCTCTAGTGGGCATAGTTACAATAAATTTAGCCCCAATCCCTTACCTGATAATTGGAACTAAGGTGTGGAGGAAACGGTGACTGCCCTGTCAGAGGCAGTGTAATTCCTGACCTCCTTCAATTAGCTGGAAGTCCTGTGCTAAAAATAAAAACATTTTTAAAATAACTGGGGTGACAGAGTGATTTCTGTCTGATTTGCTTCTCTTCTAATGAACACGATGACATCTGCTGCAACTGATTCTGACAGCAGGACCTAGAAGGTGTGTTTTATTGCAAGCTGATGCATTCTGTTCTCTAAATAGATTATAGGGGTATTTTATGGGATTTGAAAAAATTGTTTGAGTCTTTTAAATCTACTTAGATTAGTATACAAGGTGACTGTATACTTAAAACCTATTTGTGTGTTTGATTAAACATGGCCATCTTGATTTTACAGAGTATTGTTAAGACAGGGCTAAAGCTGAGAAATCTTTGCTGTGAAAAGCTGCCTGATTTGCCAAGTAGTAGCTTTTGATTAATAAACCTAGTGTCCATATGACTTCACTGTGGGTGCCTTGGGGCAGATGAGGCATTTTGCTTATGGTAGTCAGGAATGTGAATGCCAAACCATTGAGCTGTTTAGGAGCTCAGTGCTTGGTATCTTTGAGTCGGTGACAGTTTGGTATCTTGGTTTTATTTGAGGCTTATTTGTTCTTAGGTTTTTTTCCTTCATATATGAAAGTTTCTAAACTGGCTGTTGGCTGCTTTTGCAGGTCAGATTTGGTGCATGTTCCAGCTAAGTGGAGTATATATCCATTCTGTTCCACTCCACCTGGGGAGAGGTTTCCTGCTATGAGCACTGTTTGAAAAAAGATCATCAAAGTGCCTATCTCCTTTGTTTCTATGAACTGTGGGGAGCCCTTTAGCAGGCAATGTTAAGTGTGGGTTCCCACATACCACCAAGACTATTATTATCCATTGCAATTGAGCCTAATTTGATTTGGCCTTTACTGACTTCATCCATGGCTCCTAGTAGACTGTCTTATTTCTTTGTAAATTCATTTTATAGGTAGCTTAAGCATTTTTATCTGCAATAAAACTAATGGTCACAGTTTATTCCCTTTGACGCAGTTTTTGCATCTTTCTATCCCTCTTTGCTGGATATGTTCTCACTAATGGTCAAGAAGATGCACATGATTGGAATTGCCTTAAGACGACTTCTAGTGGAGACTAAACAGGGGCTAAAGTGTCCTGGGACTACAAAAATGCATATCTTATGAGAAAAATATAATATGGCAAAAATAAGAGGTATTTTGAGAGCATAACCTGTTGACTTTAACAGGAATTGTATTGTGTTGGACACAATTGTATGGACATAGTTTTCATGCAAAAATCTGAAGTAAATTAAATTATTTTACGTATGCAATAGCTACTGTACAAAAATGATGCAATAATAATTCATCTAATTGGAACTACTAAATCTGTCTAGCCAGAGTGGTGTTTTTTTTTTTAAAGTAACCGTGGTAGAATGTGAAATGTGAGCTTCCACAGCCCATTCCCAGCAGTGTAGCCTCTCAGGGAATGAATGAATGAGTCTTAATGGGCACACAAAGCTACCTTGGAAAATCTGATCGGGAAACATCTGACTTAAATGGAAGGGGTGGCTTTCTAAGGATCTTTCAAGCTGTGTCGTGAGGCATGAAGAGGTCAAATGACTTACCAAAGTCTTGCAAAATGCCAGCTGAAATTAAGATCTCATGTGCTTCTGGCAGGATTCAGGTTGTTACTCAAGCTACTGGAACACAAAGCTGCTTATCCGGGCTCAGAGGGAACCCTGGAGCAGTCAGCCAAGTGCTTGGGGATTGCAGTTGGAAATGCTGAGGGATTTGCCTGTGTTTCCAAATTCCATACAGAAATATAGCTCATTTAGTGAGGGACAGTAAGACGTTGCTTGTTCTTAGCAAATAATTGTTGTAAAATGCTAATTTCTTATCATCTGTGGAAGCTTTTGATGATAAAGCAGAGTTGGTACCTGGAGCCTCTCATGACAAGGGGAAGTTGGGATGAATTTTCTGGTGCTCAGCTGGATTCTCGTTGTTGCCTTCCCAGTGCAGCAGCCTGTCCTGAGCAGCACCTGTTGCTGTCCCAGGGAAGCAGTGTCTGTGCAGGAGTGAGTCAGGCCCTCCAGGCACGGGGCAGTGCTCTGGGATCAGAGCCATTCCCCAGGCTCCAGCTGCCATGCTCTGGGCTTGTTCAGGAGTTAAACGAGCAGCTTCTGTGCAAGAAGGAAAATATTGTCACTGAACCACTTAGGAACATAAAT
>NW_008663127.1:17321-26238 GCF_000695815.1 Acanthisitta chloris | reverse complement strand
GAAAAAGGTGCATTAGCCTTGCTAATATTTAAGATTATGGATGGGGTAGTAGCATTATAACAGAACTCCTTTTCCTCAGACTCCTCCATTTTGCTGCACTGTTCTACTAAGGATATTACCTTAGCTTCCCTCTGGAAATTGGCCAGCGAACCTTGTGAAAGTTTTATGGTGGCTTATTACTGCCTAAATCACCTTTCAAAATGAGAATGAGATTTTTCAATTGCTTTCCAGAACTTTGTCCTTGCTTGCTTCATATGAGGGCCAAAGTTGAGGCCAAATATTATAATGTCTGAAGCAGCTAAACCTTCCTGATTTATCATTAAATTGAGGCTTATATTTAGTCTTTAAAATAAATGTCAATTTTTGTCATACAGGAAAAAAAGGGTAATCTTGGTGTATTATGCTAAAATACCACACATAAGTTTTGAAAACCTTCCCTTTTGTGGTTTCTGATTCAGAAATTTTATCTTCTGTCAATACATAACTGAACATGCTGTTGGATATGTCTAGAGACTTTATATTCAGCATGGCAATAAAAATAAGCATTAAATAGCAAATGGGAAAAAGTATTTTGAAACACTTTTAATATGCTTAGGACTTATTTTTGTGCAGGTAAAATAGTATAAATTTTTTTAGTTCTCTAGGAAAACATTTTATTGTGCTCTTAAGACTTAGTGAGTTGCTCTTTTACCCATGAAGTTGTTTTGCTTCAGTACTAAATGCTCATTAAAGATGAGTAAATCCTGGATTAGCTTCCCTTGGAATAATAACTGATTGGGTTCAGCTAAAGTCCTGGTAATGCTGTATGAAAAAGGAGATCTGAAACAGGTTTCCAGAAGCCAGAAATTGATTTCTCCTTTTGTTGTTTGGTAGATCCCAGGCAGATCTAGTGTGGGGCTGGTTGGCTGTTTTCCTTCTTTGGTTTGGCTTCTTCTGTTTGATTGGTTTTGGGGGTGGTTTTTTTGTTTGTTCTTTTTTTTTTTTTTTCATTTTTTTCCTGGAAATACAGTGGAATCTATTTGACCTGTAGGATTCATTCCAGTTATTCCACTTCAAAACCTGTTTTGGTATTTTGATAATGAGAGAAAACAAGATTTCTAGGGTAATCCAGCCTACCTAAGACAGGGTTGTTTTCAGAGGCCATCAAATGGAAGAATCATCCCAAACTGAGGGCATTTTATGATGCAGAGCTCTCACACAAAGTTTTGATGTAAATGGGGTGCCAGATGAGTTCAGCTGAAATTGCACAAATGCTCTAATGTGTTTCAGAAGCTGCAAAATGGAGAATTTCCAGCCTCACTAATGTAAAATGAAAGGTGTACTTCTGTAACCTATTAGCAGCCAAATATCTTCTAGCCATTCTCTTTCTAAAAGAAGCCATTCAGCTGTAGTGGCCTGTTTCCTACTTGTCTGACTTTGAATAAATGCTTGTAGTGGCACAGCTTTGCAATGTCATGAATACTCCTCTTTGGGTTTGCAGTATAAATTTGCAAATAATTTCCTGCTTTTAGCTGTGGGGTAAAAGGAAAATCATCAGTTTCAACGGGTTCCAATTTCAGAATTATCTGTCTGATATTTGCTATCAAGAGTTTTTTAAAAACATGTATTGAAATGACAGACTTGGTTGTTCTGCTTCAGCCTTTTATGGAGGTCTTGTGTCAGTTCTGTTTTCAGGTGTGCAGGCAGAGTGGCACCAGTGACAGGGAACAGTCCTTTCTCCTTAGCTCTGACAGTAGCAGCACCCAAGGCTCAGCTGGGAGTGCCTCCTGGGAAAGTTCTGGGGGATATTTCATTCTGAGATGTAGCAGGATTCAATTCCAGTGTAACTTTCTGATCAATCCTCTGTGTACCACAGAGCTTGTCATTTTATCAAACATTTGGAGTTTTCCCATTTCTGTTAGTCGTAAGAATTACTGCACTTACTCATCCCTAGCTTGCCTACATGATTTAGTGCATATTGAATGTGTAACTAATTTATCACAATACGGTGATGAATTTACCCTATATTCCTCTATTTGTCTCTGAAACATTCCCTGCTTCCAGAAATGATGCTGAAATTTAAAAATACTCAGATAATTCAGAAAAACTACAGGACTTCCAGTCTGTTAGCTGGTATTTCTCAGAGTGCTCACAAATAATGGGTAACAACGACCTTGCTAAATAGAGTGGGTTGGCAATTGTGGAATGTGCATCACTTGTTCTTTTTGACTAAATGCAATAAATATTGGAATTGATACCTGTTGTGTAGTAGCCAGGTGGGATGTTATATAGCTAGTTAGGAATGTGCTGTGTGTATTTTGTAAGTGCATTATCAGTATTTTAAGGATTATTTTGGGGAAAAGTGGTGTTTCTGGTCAGGCACTTACTTCCATATTTGTGCTAGTAAATAAGAACTCTGACTTTTCAAATGTTTTGATCCCTTCCAAAGTCATGCTGTGAGACTGGACATGACCTCTGTGAATCAAACTGTGAAAGATTTGTGGAGAGAACATTAAGAGATAGTGCCCATGACTTTGCATAAAATAGTTTTTCTGTGGTTCACAATAACTTACTTTTAAAGTCCTTTATTTCAGGACTCTTGAGCAAATCTTAGCTCTAGCAGGAAATTAGTTTTTTTGGGTGTTTTGTATTTTATTTTTCTCCCGAGTGATTTATTTTTCTCCCGTTTTTGGGTGTTTTGTATTTTATTTTTCCCCCAAGTGATTTATGTCTCTGTATGTTACTGCCCAGTAGCACAGGATGGGTACAGATGTCTGCAGAAGTTTACTTTCACCTATTGTTACTGCCCAGTAGCACAGGATGGGTTTACTTTCACCTAGTTCATATGTTTTCACAATAAAATTTTGGACCCTAGATGGTTCAGTGTTTCAGCTGTGATGTTTTCCTTGCTGGAAAAGATAATGCTGAGCATTCTTTTTTTCTGACATTGGCCCCTTTTACCTTGCTGATGCTATAGTAGGTAAAAACTGAGAACTGGAAATACTGGATGGATGGCCCTCCTAACTATGCCATTAATCTGCAGGAGGCCTGTTTTACCAGGAGCTGCCCTGCCACATCCCTGTGCCTGGCCTCCTTTAAGCCTGGCATTTAGGTCCAATTGTTTGAAACAATCTCTTGTTGTAGCTGGTTGGGGTGAAATGGAGCTATCTGTCAATTTGAAAAGGTCACTGGCTGTGTCAGAATGACAGTGATTCCAAATTATCCATTAATCTCCCAATTTAAAATTGTCATCCTTCTTATTACAGCCAGCCAGCCACAGAGGCTAAAATAGACCTCTTCTCTTACACCCATGACCAAGCAGCTTTTTTATTAGCTGGCAGATAAAATTGGCAGTGAGCTCCAGCATTAAATATTCATTGACCACTCTCTTAAAAGAAATGGGTGCTAACAAGTTGAGAATATATGAGAAAACAGCCAAAGAAATTACAATTGATTTTCTTGTCTTATCTGCCAAGGTTTGGGGTATATGATTAGTGTAACACACTCAGCATATTCCTGCATTGGTTTGAATCAGAGGGTAATAAATGCCAGAGTTTCCTTGTCCCCTTTTACATTTTGGTGTTGCCTTGATATTGTGGACCCACGCAGTGTGTTAAATGGAGTGTAAATTAGCATACAGAAAGTGCAATTCTCTATGGAAAATAAGATTTAATAGCTTTTGCACTGTCAAAGGAATGGTTCTGAAGGATGGAACGAGTCCCAGCGAAGGAGCTGAAAGGTGTTCAGTTTTCTCAGGCATGGAGAAGGTGTGGTGCTGCTGAGGTTAGAGAGAACAGGGGAGAACTGTGTGTCATCTACTGCTCCTGGGGGGAAGGAGATGCTTGGACTCTGCTGCTCCATGCCTATCACCCGTGGTCTGAATCCCACCTTCACTGCTGGTGGTGTCTGGAATCCAATAATTGTCACCTGGGGGCTTGGTTGAATGCTGGGGACATGGCAGTGCCAGGGCTGGCAGTGCCTGCTGTGAACAGAGGTGTGAGCATCTATCCTGGCAATGAAAATCCACACCACTTTAGGAGGCTTTTTGATATGGAGCCCATGTGATGTGGTGTCCATTTACACAGTAGAAAGCATAAGCCAGGGAAGTGTGAAGAAACTGAAGGCACATGAAAAGCCAGAAGACACATTGTCATTTCTTTTTCTGAGGAACAAAAAGTCTGCATGGACATTGATTCTCAGGCAAAACTGTCAGAGTGCAGATGGCCATACATTTATTTGCCTCATCTCAACCCTTGTTTGTGCAGAACTTCTGAATGTGTCCAGTGCTGAACAGTGTTCACAGATGACTCTTGAGGTTTTCTTCCTTCCTTCCAATAGCCACAATTCATGGCAGACAGCATGGGCAGTGCTGCCTGTGTGCCCCAAAAACTGTGCTGCCCTGGGGAGAGTTAGGTAAGAGAGGAAGACTTCTCATTCAGGTATAGTACATAAAGGATAAGATTGTTTTGTAGCCAGCCACAGAAGCACTAGCTGTGTAGGTTGCAGCTTTGCCAGTTAAACTTTCTTTTCCAGTCAGACTGTGTGCAGGTGCCAGCTCTGCTCACCACTCCTCTGACTGCTCTGATAGGCAGTTTATTGAGACTGTGGAAAGCAGAAGGGCAGAGAAAAGCAGGATGTCTGCTACATCACATATTTTGTCTATTTCTAGTTCACTTCAGAGATATTTGACTTCCAGGGGGGAATGTATGTGTACTTTTTTACTCTAGATTTTTCCTCCCCTCTGTCTTTTGCAAGTTTAATTGGTCATTAAAAGTCACAGAGAACCACACACTGGCACAATGTTCTGATGAAACACCTAATGACTTTCAGCAGTTGATTTATGGACACAGCTTAAGTTACACAGGGACTTGTGTCAAGATAGGCCAGAGATAAGCTTACATTTATCTGTGGAAGTTAAGGGATAATTATGTAAAAGCATTGCATTTTAAATGAAACAAAGACAGACCTGTGGGAAGTGCATTTTCACAGCATGTATTAGCAAAGCCCAATCAACCTCCTTGTGGGAGGACAATTAACAGAATTAAAAGTTGGAATTTTAATTATCATACAAATTAGAGGGAAATTAATCAGCTCATATTTTATGACTTGACTTGGCTTTGAGCATTGCTGCTCAAATTTTATAGCAAAACTTTGATTAATTGAGACACTGCATAAAAGCATAAAATCCTGACTTAGGTAGCATTTTAATGCCTGGCTTGATTTCCATCTGTTGCCTCCAATATGGGAAGTGGCGACAATGAGTTGATGCAGAAGTAAAACTTTTGTTTGCCCCAGCAGAAGCCTTGAAATCCATTTCTCTGCTTATGGCCAAAGCTGCTTTTTCTTGTTACCTTCTAGTTACACAAGATTTTTTTTTACACCTAGTGCCCTGGCATGAGCCTGATTCAAGAGTTAGAGATTTTCAGTGCCTGATTGAAGCATCCTTCCAAAGTCACTGAAGGCCCAGCTTTTCAATTGGTTTCTTTTGGTTTTGTTGTGGTTCTGGGGTTTTTTTTTCTCCTGGGCTGAACAAAGCCCTATAAAGCAGCAGCTTAAGTAACTTTGGGAGGAAACAGGTTGCTGCTATGAGACCTACACTATGGATTGCCAAGAGCAAGTAGCTTATGTGAGATCTGAAGACATTTACAAGCTTGTGTGGGACCTTTGGAACTGCTCCCCCAGCCCTTGGCAGGGATTTGGACCTTCTGTTGGGTTGTGCTGATCAGAGCTTGAAAGCATTTAGAGCAGCTTGTGGCACTCTGGGAGTATGGCAAGCTCCAGGTCAGCTGCTGAAAATGAAGGTTTGATAAAATACTTATTCTTTTTTTGTGATTGTTCTTTTTCACCCAAATGATGTATTTTGGGATTTGTTCCAGAAACTCATTAAAGAGCCAAAGCCTTGAGAGCTCCTTTTCTGGAAAATGGGAGATCTAGATGCAGATTCCCTACATAGAGAAAGGTGCTGAATTTGGTATTTGTATTTTTTCATCTTTTTCTTCCCTCCTCTTCCTCTAGTAAATATCCATTGGCTTTATTCTGCTAATCCTGAAGGATAGTATTGCCATATTTGACATTGAAAATCGAAGAAGCACTAAAGCTAAGCTCAGTCCAGGAAAAATGACACCAAACACTTTGCACTGCTGTGTTTGGGTTGTAAAAACAAAATTTAAATAACAAAGTCTTAGAAAAAGAAAACCTGTGCTTCAGTCAGAACATAAGGCACAAACAGATTGCTGAATAAACTAGACCACAATTTTATAGGGTCTCAGGTTAAAAGAGGGAGTTTAATTATGGTGCTGGACTTAGTTCAGAGATCAAGTAATGATCTAGGAAGCTGGAGAGAAGCACTGGAAATGACTGTGCTAATGAGGATCCCAGTAGCAACTTTCTGTGCTCGTGAATTTGCAATCTATGTGGAGATCTGTTGGCAAGCCTATAAAATGAAGTTTGGCAAGAGTAATCACCACTTCAAAGTTTAGAGATACAGCCTGAGGAAGCAGAAGCATGTTGACATTTCCATTTTGAACATTATTTGGAAAGTTGACGTTGTTGCTTCATACCTGCTGAGCTGAAGGAAGCATGTTGTCCTCCACACCAAAACAGATCTGGAATTTGCCATATCAAAAGACAGGTAACAGGAGAATCTTTTTTTGGCAGCTATGTCAGATGTGCCAGCTAACACAATGTTATCCATTTAGAAGCATTAATATGTTTGCAGATGTTCAGCTTCATTGCAAATCTGCCAAAAGGCCATGGTGAAAACACCTTGTTTTCTGCTCTGAATATGCTGTTCCTTGGTACTTTTCTGGATTACAACACATTAGATCTGAGCATGATATTATGTGTGTTTTTAGGGTAAATCCTTTGGCCATGTACAGGTGAGAAAAGCCTCCAAAAGAACTGTAACAGCATGTCTCTGGAATATAGTGGTGAAAAAGCCCAAGGCAAGAGTGCTGAGTTATGTTCCCTATGGAATTCCAGTTTGGTTTTGAATGGGAACATACAGTAGGTAGGCCAAACATGCTACTTCAGAGTTCCCTGAGTAGAGGTGAGCCATCCCTGCTCTCTCACCCTCTAGTGAAATAAGTCTCAAGGAGTGAATTTCCGAAGGCTGCAGTGTTTGAGGGACAGAAGAAAGTCAATGAGCTGGTAAAGGTCCAAGGCTTTATTGCAGAGCAGGTATTATGCAAATCAAACTAATTACTTCATAGAACTGTCAGGTGGTCTAAATGGATGTGGCCATCAGAATCTGTACAATGTCACTGTTTCACTTACCCATCAGTTTACTTTGAGTTAGGCTGAAAACAAAATGTTCTTTTGTCAAAGGTACAAGTGCAAAGAATTACGGCGTCTTTGCCAAACACCTTAATTTTAAAGCTCAAGCAGAGAAGTTGAATAAGGTCCTGCAAGGTCTGAAAAAAACCCTCAGCAAAGGCTGGTGGATATAGAAGAGATAGTTGCAGCTGGAAGGGACTGGCAGTGACCATGTAGTCCAGATGTGGCACACTGGAGTGCTACACACAGATCCACAGCTGGGTCTGAACGAGTTGGTGCCTAAAGTGAGACCACTAGGAACAGGAGCTCAGCAGGGACCAGTTCTCTGGCCATCTCCCTTAGGGCTCATTTAGGAAGCTCCAGACTCAGTGCTGTGGTTTGCATTGGTGCTTTGGAGAGGAGCTTGACATGTCAAAAAGTGTCCTGCTCTGTGCAGCACACCTGACTCAGAATAATCTCTCTGATCTGAATAGTACAGCAACAGGTTGCAGACACACCAATGGTTAAAGGAGGGAGAGCTTACTAGAAGGGAGAAGCTTGCTAGATCTTAGTAGAAGGAGGCACATAATATCTTAGTCAAGGCTTCCATGACTGGATTTTCTAGGAGCTGCTTTGCCAATGGAGCTTGCCACTAAGTCGAAGCAGTTATTCCTGTCCTAAAAACAAATGGGGAGATCCTGAGCTGACATCCATTTTATCTAGGGAAATGGACACATTTGTGACCTCCAGCCTTGCAACTGTTTGCTTAAGCATAAAAGGACTCTTGAGTTTTCCAGCAGAGTTTGACATAAGGAAGTCAGTACCCCTGTGTGAGATGAGGGATGCCACTGTATCAGTGTGCAAAGTGGAGCTTCGTGCAGGGAACTGAATAGCAGAGCAGGGAAGAAAGCACAAACTTCTAGTCTGTCAATGCTACTTAAGGGCAGCTTTATCAACATGTGAAGCTTGGCTGTATCAGACAGAGCCCACCCCAACTCCTCTACGAGGCTGCTGCTGTAGCATATGGTTTCTGGCATTCCCTGGGCAATCTGAGTTCCCTGTGGGCTTCTTGGTGCCTTGCAGCTTCCTCCCTGTGCTAGCCTGGGGACACTGTCTGGAAATGAAATGCTCACACCATTTGGCATTCCTAAAGTTGCTGTGAATAATTTGTCCTTTTAACTTATTCACACTCTTAATTTTGGATGTGCAGGGTCATTTGAAATGTGCTCTGAAAACTAGGGGTTATTTAGCCTGGCTGGCAGACTCAGTTACAAAGCTGGACCTCTGCTTGAAAAACAGATGCTGCAATTGAACAGAAGTGCTCTGTGCCAAATGGAACTGCTTTTAATTTTATTTTTTTAAGTACTGTTCTGTTTTGGAAGGATCTGTAGTTGTTTCAAGTAAGATGTGTGCCTAAATGTTAGAAATTTTTAAGTGTGCTTAGAAAACAGCAGGGGAAAAGGCAACATGAATGTGAGGTTGAATAGTTTACCCTGACTAGAGCCTGATTCTAATGTTCTGTAGGGTAGCAGTGTCAAGAATTTCCAAAACACAGTGTCTGTGTGATGACTCTGCATGGCAGCATATGGGTCTCATTAAAGTAAGCTCTCCAATTCTACATGCCAGATAATTAAGTCCACTTTTCCAATGACTGTAGAAGCAGTAATTCTCTTATCTAAGACCA
>NW_008663127.1:0-17292 GCF_000695815.1 Acanthisitta chloris | reverse complement strand
TTACTATTGGTAATTTAGTAAGTACAGGCTTCCCAGCCTAGCCTATCATTTTCTGACATCACACATTATCTGACAGATGCAACCCACTGTAGAGTTATGCATTTTTGAAGCAGATCATGTGAAGTGCCTGGTCCCATCCATCACTGGAATATTAGATTAGGCAGACCCTAAGTGCACTCAGGATTTCAGGTCTCCTGTTCTGTCTTAATCATTGCACATGCCTGGGCTTTAGGGTCATGCTTTCAACCTTCATGAGTGCAATGTGGCCACACCTGGAGAACTAAGATTTAGTTTCAAATTTTTAGTGCAATATCTTTTGACCTCTAGTAGTGTTTAATGGGACACTCACCTGGAACAGACATTGAGAGGAGAGAATCTAAATTTGAGAACAGGAGCAATGAAAAGCCCTGGCTGGGGAAGAGGGGAAAGCTTGCACAGTATCTGAGTTCTGACAAGAGTTTGCTCCAAATATCAAATGAACTCGATTACCACCTCTTTAATAGAAATCCTGTAGAGCTCAGATTGACTTGGGGCCACTTGTAACTATTATGAAAAGAAGACTGTCTGTTGCCCAATTCATGCAGCTTCTGAATGGAGGATTAGGTTTGAAGTGTTCCACTTTCAGCATGTTTCGTTCAGGTGCATCAATAGGTGTCTCCACCTCTGTTTTTAAACTGCAGTGACTGTGCACTGTCACTGAATGGTGGCATCAATGCTCAGAAGCACACAGGGAAGCTGGACTGAGGGATGGCAGGTTTTCTGCTCAGCTAGCCCTATGATGGGCTCTGTGCTGTTAGTGATGAAGGTATTAGAGTTATTTCATATTTGTCAGATCTTTAGAACTTTACTTGCAAAGTTATTTAATCTCAAACAGGATCAAACCATTGCTCTTATGCTTCCAATGATATTCCTTATATGGCATATAATAAGTGAAATTTCCTGCTTCTGGTACAAAATAGTGGGGGTACACTGCCATGTAAAACTGCTGCAAAAGACCACTAAACTCAGGTCCTAAAGGTGTAGTTCTGTCTTGACATTTCTTAAAAATAACCAGTTCCTATTGTGTCCTGCAATATCTACCTGTTAGTCAAAGAGGTAATTATAGGCTGGTGGGGTGAAGATTTTTAATCCTTTGAAAATGTGTGGCCCATTTGTGCATCCTGAGATCCACATCCATTCTACCTGGAGGCTCCTACTATGTGTCTGTGCACTTTTTCTATATAGTAATGGATGGGAAAAATATATGCTACGTTTTCCTCTGTTGCTTTGAGTGCCACGGGTTATGGGGAGAGCTCCACACTGAGCTCTCCCTCTCCATACTGAGCCACCCTCACTGAAGTATTCCACCATCAGATTTCTAAGTGTTAAGCTGCCAGATCAGGCAGAAACAGGAGAATTTGGTTATGTGGGTACTGATGTGGAAGTGATTTTAACTACCAGAGTTCAGGAGCTGAATGAGAAATGCATTGTGAACTTGTGTTCATTCAGAGTGTTAGCACTGAGTGAGCAGGCAGCATCCCTTCTCCCATTCTCTCCCCAACACACACTGTAACCAGGATGCACATCTCCTTTGGCTTGGGAAACTTCTGAGTTCTGTGGGCAGTAGATTAAGCTGACCCCAGACCTGGTGCTTAGGAAATTCAACAACTGTGCCCCTGAGATGATTCTAAGATAAGTCTGGTGCTATAATGCTTGGGATTACTTCTGCTTTCTCCACATCTTGCTTTTTGAATCCTCTTTCCCAGTCTGGTCATGTTTTTCCAGCAGTATTTAACCATTGGGAGCTTCTGTCCCCCTAACTATTACTTGATATTGTGGTGAACCAAGTTTGCTTTTAGAGGTGCATTTGGAAGTAACAAAAAAAAAGAAAGGCAAAACAAAACTGCGAAGTGTGTTTTATTCTATGGTATTTGAGGTTGCAGTTCTCCATGGTGTGCCAATTAACATACTTCTATAGGAACCTGAATCTGCTGTGGTTTTAATGGAAGAAAACTGTACTGACTGCTAGCAAATTTCTCAGCCTCATTTAGCCCCTGCTATCAGAAACTATGAGCCATATCCAGGTATGAGTCTATTCCACGCTGATTTTAAGGAATTGCTATAAGAACACAACAGTCCTCTCTTCCAGATAATCTGGTATCTCCAGACTGATGGACAGAATTTGTTTGCATCATTTTTTTTCCATCCAAGCTTGTTCTTGTCCCCCTCTGGTGTTTTGCATTTGCAGTGCTTGAGAGCAAATTGAGCTCGAGGAGGTATGTGGCTCCTCTTGTCCCTGAAGAGGATTCTTGCTTACCTGGCTGATAATGATGGGGCTCCCCATAACTTCAGTGTGAATTGGATTGATGCTGATTTGGTTTCAGATATATGCTCCTGCCTGAAAGGTTTAGGTCAGTGTGTGCTACTTTTGACATACAACATGACTTTCTGAAGCCAGTGATTGTTCCTTATCCTTGTGCATTAGAACTCAAGGCTTTCTGAAGTCCTCAAAGTCAAACAACTTACTAACGTGAGGACAGTTGCTTCAAGTTGCATCTTGGTGCCCAGGGCTGTAAACATAAGCAATTCAAAGCGGTTTGGGAATTCTATTCTGTTCTCTGTACCATTAAATTCATATGCAGCTGCTGTGATGGGAGTTCTACTCCCCTTACTGGTATCTGCATTGCCTAAAGACAGAGATTTCATATTCAGCATTTGTCATAGGCATAAAGATTTAAATTCATTTTCTAAGCACTGGAGTTTGTACCTGAGCTGGTAACAGACACATGGGGTTTCTGTTGCTATGATGTATTGTGCATCTTCTCTTGTGTAGCCTTAAATGATGAAAGTAAGGATTCCACCCTTTATCACTATATATTTGAGTTCCAGCAGTTTTTTGTTTGTTTTTGTTTTGATCAGTTCTGTAATAAACTGAGGGCAAGGGAGAAAGGGTTGCACTGTGCTGATTAGAAGCTCACTTTAGCATTCATTCAAACGTAGGGAGAATGGGTATGTTGGCCCAAGAATTCTTCCTAGGACTATCACCTGATGCTGTTTACATTTACATGGAAAGTCCAGACAGCAAATCTAGTGTTTTTGTTATGAACTCTGTGTAGGAATCCAAAAAGATTTTCTGGTGGCTGTGCAATGAATCTGCTTCTACCTGGAAACAGAATAAGAGAGGACAAGTAACTTGAACCAGAAGAACCAAAAAAGCAAGAAGAATTTTAAGTTATTGTTCAAGTCTTATCACTGGCCTGCAAAACCTCTGAGATCTCTCAGCAGGGTGAGAAAGAATAACTTACACATTTGTACTTAAAGGACATTTTTTGCAAGTTAAATTATCTTTTTTTTTGTTACTGCAGGGAAGGTCATGTATAGTAATTGATGTCATCAAAAGAGAAATGTGTGAAAGATACAGCTGTGTTAACTGTTAGTTAAATGTTAGCATGTTAGAATAGGGGGAAAATAACCAATTTCTCCATGTGAAGAGAGAAGATATCTGTTATTTCTGTGTGTCACTGTCTTATGTTATTGTGAATAACTAATTATTCCTCCTTTAACACCATCTTGCATCTTTCCCCACCTTTGGCACCAATACAATAGAGATGGTAAAGGATAGAAGACTCTTCTTGCTAGAATATCTGGCTGCCTCATGATCTGCACAAGCTGGTGGCTTTTGAGCAGCCTAACATCAGAGTAAGTGTGGCCTGACTGGCTGTGAAACCTGCCTTCATCTGCATCATCTATCTGCTGTCTGAGTGTGGAATTCACCTTCTTGAAAAACCTCTCCCTGTGGTGAAAATCAAGAGAGAGTTCTGCTTCCAGGTTCTGTGGAAGGCAAATATTTTGGGTATGGGCCTCTGTATTTCTGCAGAGATTCATGTGATCTCACTGAATCCTTAGTGTTTAAGAAGACATTGAAAATATCCTTTGCCAATGCTCTTAAGTAAGTGTCACATTGTTTTCCTATGTGCTTGGTTTCTTCTTTGAAATTCCATGTATGGGATAAGAGAGCTTATAATCTTTATTTACAAAAAACAGTGTGCAAGTTTTAGTTGTGCTGCTCACATGCCTAGAAAAAAGTTGTACCTGCCCCATTTATTCTTTTAAGGAGGTCATGCCATTCTAGCTGGAGAACTATTGAAGAAGAAACCTCAAAATGTGTCAGAACAAAGCTGGCAATGCATGCTGCATTTATGCAATCCCATTTAACACACAGTCCTGGTTTTGCTTAAATAATTGTCTCTTTTTTCTTTCTTTCCCTCTGTTAATGTTCCAATAGCAAAACATTTTGCTGCATAAAATGACAAGGGAAATCTATGCTTAAATTCACAAATTAGTGTTCACACTCCAACTGTGATCTGAATTATTGTCTAAATAATGTGGATGAAACACCTACTTCAAGAGCTGGCAGGATTTCTCCTTTGTTTTGTGAGCATGTATTTCAGTGTTTTTAGCAGATTAATACATATAGTATATGTCAATTGCAGTAAATTGTCTAATGATATGCTTTCCATCTCCACGTGGGGAACAAAATATTCCTTTCTCAACTGTAGATCTTAGGGGTTATGTTTGTATGATAAACAGAACATTAGTGTAATTGCCAATTTTGCTCGTGCTACTACGCCATGGAAAATGGCTGAATTTCCAATGTGACTGGGAGTTGAAATATTTAATTGAGCAAGCCAAGTGTAGCCTGCTTATTAGGAGCCAGAGCAAGAAGATTAGCAGCAGTGAGGTTGGTGTTTGTAACAGAAGTGCAAGGGACTGCACATCCTGGAATGTTCCCCACCTCTGAGAGCTGGTCCAAGTGCAGACAGGATCCATTTCCCATATGTACTGGCTACATGTGTAAAGCTGGGCATCCAAAAGCTGCATTAATTACTTGGCAGGGTTTTTTATTGTCAGGCTTATTGACAGGAAATTAGTTGGAAAAATCTCAGGGAAGTTTAGGGCAAACATTGAACTGTTGGAAAAAACAGTGTCACTACATGTGTCACTCCTGCCCAGTCAGAGAGCAGCTCCCCCAGCATCAGCCTGCAGACTGGCAACCTCAAACTGTAGCTTAATGCTGAACTGGGAGCAGCATTCCTTGTAGTACTTGTATGACATGTAATCTACAGATTTTTGAGGTTTAGGCAGGAAAGCATAGTACAAATCAAATTTCTCAGTGTATTTCAAGCTATGTGGATAAGAGCAAGAGTTGAAAATCAATGTCTCTGTCATCTTAGTGGACATAAAGGGACTTCAAGCAGTTCCTTACAAAGCAAGGAATATGAAAAAGGCTGTATGGGAAACACAGATACATCTGGACACAATGATCTTTGAGGTGTCTTCCAACCTAGCTGATTCTATGATTCTCTCTAAATGCTGTGGAGGGGGTTCCTCTGGGGAGAGCCAGAGTGCAGTGTTCCAGCAGCAGCCACCTGGATCCCCTCTCCTAAGAAAGCAGGGAAAGCAGCAGTGGTACCTTTAGGTGCTCTTATATTAACCTGAAAGTAAGGCAGCAAGACTTTTACCTCTGCAGCTTCCTGAAGCTCTGTGCAGGTCACTAGTGTCAGTGTGAGCCAAAGTCCAAGAAATGATGCCTTCCAAGGTCAACAGTTACTCTAACATATGGAATTTCACATCCTGAAATACTAAAAAAAAAATTTGCCTCCTAATATGGAATTTAAATTACTACTCTTTAAAGCTCTTCTCATGCCAAGTACTTTTTCAGAGTGGAACTTGTAGCTGGCACGTAGAAGGGAAGGGGAGAAAATGTGGTGATGAAGTGGTCTGATTTCTTTCACAGGAGCACCCAGGGATCAGAGTCTGACTTCTGTTACACAGAGGTTTTGATTTTTTTCTTCTCAGCCTGCTGCACATCGGGCATTCTTCTCAACTCTCATTTGTCTGTCAGGCATATCACTTATCTTGGAGCTAGGAGAAGGTTTGAGAGCTATGATTTTTTTTTTTTTGGTGTCATAAAGCTGTTTCTAACACAATGTCTCAGCTTTCAATTTGGGGTAATTTTCCTCCCCCTTCCATAGGTGCTCTCCTGGAGTTTGATGGTCAAATCTTGTAAGAGATATCTCATCAGTGCTTGTCCCATCTCCTTCCTAAGCATTTCATCAGATGAGCAGAAATGGATGGATAATTGTCTATTGGATTCCAGTTAGTGAAGGTCAAGGTGGTCTCTGCCTGACCTACCCTCTGCTTGTCATACAACTGTGTTATTACAGGGTTTATTCAAGCCTATAATCAGCTGAGTTTCACTGAGATGGAGCCTTCTGCTTCACTGAGCAGTTTTTTTTTGTGGCAATGTGGCCAGGCTTTGTCTACCTTGACAGTAGAGACAACAAGTCCATGAATTTTTCGTTCTGGACCTATTGTATTCTTAGTTCTTCAAGATCTCGTTTAAGAAACTGGTTTTAAAAAAAAAAAAAAAAAAGAAAGGAAAAAACCCAGCAACAATAAAGATGATTTTGGCATACCGTAATAATCTGAAGATGAATATTTTTCAACAGCCAGTGCCCATAGTATCTGTGGAGAATATGGTTTAATCCTCTGCAGGCAAAGGTATCCAAAGTCTTATAATGAATTACTTCCAATGTTGAACTGTTTATACAGCATCTGTGAAAGGATCTCCAGTGTCTAAGCTGGACAGACATGGATTTGATGGGTGGACCACTTGGTGGGTGAGGAATTGGCTGGATCTGGATAGTCAAACTGAAAGAGTTGTGGTCAACAGCGTAATATCCAACTGGAGAGCAGTGACAAGTGGTGTTCCTCAGGTGCTGGCACTGGGACCAGTGCAAACATCTTTGTCAGTGACAAGGACAGTGGGACTGAGTGCAGCTCAGCAAATTCACTGGCAGCACCAAGCTGTGTAGTGCAGGTGACACACCAGAGGGAAGGGTTGTCATCCTGAGGGACCTAGACAGGCTTGAGAGATGGGTCTGTGTGAACTTCAGGAAGTTCACAAGGCCAAGTGCAAGGTCCTGCACCTGGGCTGGGGCATGCAGACAAGCATGGACTGAGAGCAACCCTGAGGAGAAGGACTTGGGGGTGCAGATGGATGAGCAGCTTGACATGATGCAGCAGTGAGTGCCTGCAGCTCCCAACCCAGCTGTGTCCTGGCCTGCATTGCAGAAGTGTGATCAGCAAGTCAAGGGAAGTGATTCTCCTGAGCCATCCCAGGGGGCTGGAGCAAGATGATCTCTAAGGTCCCTTTCAATCCAAGCCATTCTGTGATATAACCATCTCTGAATGAGTACAGCATTGCTATGGGCGAGTTTGGTCCTCAAACTTTCATCTAACTAACTACAGAAGTGTAGTGCAGGCTGGACCTGATACCATTTTGTGCTTATATGTAGAATTATTAAGTGTACTTCGTAGCAATATTGTTCTGTCAAGATTGTATTGGTCCTGCTGCAACGTGTTATGAAGTTTGCAATAAACTTAGTTGTGACTGGATGGAAACTGGCTTGAAATTGAACCATACCAGAGAATTTCTTGAGGCCTTGGAGAATTCCATACACTGTAATAATGAATTTCATAAGCATAAATTCCTCTAAGTTGTGTTTAATGTCTGTCTGGCCTTGACCAAATCAAAGCAAAACCTTAGTCTTGCCTGTTTAAGCTAAAAGATCTCTGGGGAAGAGAATATAAACCACTCTGCGTGTGCTTTTGAGGCTGCTTGAAAATTCTCTTTCATGCAAGTTTTAGCCTGGTCTCAAGAGTCTGCCTTCTGACTAGTTCAAAACCAGCTTTGCTGCTTTTTTGAGGTTTTACAGTAAAGTGATAGAAAATCTACTAGATTCTAGGTTAGGAAGGCTGTGCCAAGAAACCTCAGATTGTAGTACAAAGGCTGGGATGCTTCAGAAGTATGAGGCTAGGTCATCACCAGCCCTCCAGGCAGTAACTGGGAATTTTCTGGATAAAAATCTTCTGCTATTTTCTCATACCATGATATTGAGGAGTACTGAAAAAGGTGGATCGGGTTAGGAAATTTTGAAATTGTTTCAGTGCCAAAATATCTGGCACAGTGCTATAGGTCTTGGTGAGAATTTGGGGTGAGTTTTTGTGGGACTTCTGCTGGTTTAGTCATACTGACTTTCAGAGGGAAATTCTTTTCTCTTTATCCAACTTAAAAGTGCAATTCTCTTTTTAAAAGATTTGTCTTGAGTCTTGGCACTAATGAGGTTTCTACAAGTTGGAGGTGATCAGTGTGGAGGAAGTCCTTCGTGCTGCTCTTGATGACATGACCTCCTTTTGGATGACAAAACTTGCAACTGGAATTTTGGACTCTGAGTCCAATTCCTGCCCACTTATTTCCTGAAAATAGCTATTTCATAAGCTACTGGCTTGTGTCATAGCCTAAACCCAAAATTTTAAGAGCTTTTTTAGGAAAGGCATATTCTACATCTGCCCTTCACCCTTCTGTCCCTGGGGCCTGCTATTTGATTTTCCAGGGACAGTGTCTCAAGGGAATGTATGATACTCAGTGTGTGCACTGTTCCAAGAATTTTATATTGTAAACTATAAAGAAATACTTTATTTGATCCCTGGAGATGAGAGAAGTAAGGACAAGAACTAAAAATGCTGCTCTGTGCCTTGATAGAACATTTCTTACTGCTTTAAGTCATCAGCTGGAATAAGTTAAATTATGTGGGCTGTAGTGAGAGACAACTTGGCTGTCACCAAATACCAAACTCCTCCTTAATTAATGTGTTCAGAGCCTTTGTCAGTGTGGAAATACTTTGTCAATGTGGAATGAGTATTTAGTTGGTTATGAAATGATATTGAAGGGAGAGAAGCTGCAATGTTTTATCTATGGTTTTTTACTTCTGCTTAATATGAGAACTCAGGATCCTTTTATCCATTGGAGCTATTTTAATATTGGAAGTTTTTGTCATAAGAACAACTTAGAAAATGGTCCATCTCTGAACAATTCGTACTGCTTTTTCACGTGTGATAGTCTCTGGAGATGCAGACTCTTTTGAGAAGGGGAGAGAAATAGATTTCCTGTTTTCCGGCCGAAGGAAACAACTGTTTCTCTGGAACAAATCAGTGGTTCCAGAAATTGCTTGAAGATGATGCCTAATACTTTGTTAACCTGCTCCGTTTTGGGGCTGTTATACTTGAAACACGAGGGTCACACTGTAAATAAACCAGACTCCACATCTGTTTTTTCTTTCAAAAAACTTCTCTCGTGGTTATGTGAGTGAGCTGCCCACTGTTAACAAGTTACTGACTCTTGTTATTTGCTCAACTGAGTGTGAAGTGACAGTCTCTATTTTCTGCTCTCCTTTAATGAATGAGCTGCTTACATCTGAGCTGGGGCCTGTTGCTAAAGATGATGTTCTCCTCCCCAGAAAGGGGATGCTTTGGAAGCCAGTGGCTTGGGGCTGCTCCTTCTCTCTTGCAAACAAGGTGCAGATGGAGGGGTGAAGTGCAGCTCTTCAGAGTTTGGCATACATTTTGTGCAAAATTTTGGTAATTTAGCAAAGAAAGAACCTGGCTTATGGACTGAGGAAGACTGATGGATGCTTTGAATGTTTTGACCTCTACCACTGTGGAGTCAGAGTAGAGGAAATAGCACTGGTAGCTCAGTACATTGAAGTACAGAGCCTTTCCTACACAGACATCATTTGTGCTCCCTGCAGGAAAATTCACTATCTCTGCAGTAGATTCTCTTATTCATGATCTGGGAGGAGCAGAAGAAGAGGGGAGGGAGTTAAATCAGTTCAGCGTACACAGAAATCAGTGGAAAGACTCCCATTAACTTCAATGGATTTTGGATTTGGAACTTAAACTCGACTATATGCTCTGTTCAGTAAAAGACCTTCTGTTTTTCTACTTCAGCAAAAGTTCTGGAAGACTGAACTGAACTTTCCTCTCAAGGTGCTTGCACTGTGGATTTATTACAGTTGTGTTCAAGCAGTCATTTCTGTGCTTTTAATGCATTAACAGCCTTCCAGTTGAAAAAGATTGTATGTTTGGGTGGAAAAGAAATCCAGAGATGTGCTACAGACAGTGCTTGGAATGGTAATGAGGATGTCAGCTCATTAGTATTAGCAATGCAAAAAAGGTTCCAGTTAATGAACAATGAAAACATTTTGGCAGTTGCAAGGTTGATTATTGCAAGGCTGTTCATGCTGCTATAATTTAAGCATCTAATGTGACTGTCCATTATCAGCTCAGATTTTGAGAGGTTTATTATTCCATCAAAACATTAATTCTATGCTGAGAGTTGGCATGGAAGACAGGCAAGGGAGTAAGTTACATTATATCCTATTTGTATATTTAATAGAGACTATAAATGACACCAGGAGCCAAGTTTCTTCAGGCCCCAATTAAAACGGCTGTTATTCTTCTTTGGAGGACTTGAGAGAGACTGCATGGGCATGAGCAGATGATGCTTCTGGAAATGATCCTATTCAGTTCATGGGCAAGCCAGCTGCAACCATCCCAAGGTCTGGCTGTAGGAGATGGACCTTTCAGGATCACCAGCTGTGCTAAAGGAGGCTCAGGCTGAATTCACTTTTAGATGGAGAACTGTATAGAGGGTAAATCCCTGTATGGAAACAGAGTAGTATTTTAGTGCTACTAAAGATACTGAGGTTTGATTTGTATGCTATTGCCATGGAAAACAACAACTTTGCTCACGACATTACTAGAAGCCCAGTTAGTGCTGGGCTAACCTTCACAGGAAAGTTTCTCAGGACAGGAGCAGGGGACAACAGGAGTGATGGACAGAACAGCTACTAACTTGTGATGTCCTCGGTGTGGTAGTGGAAACCTAGGTTCCATTCTGACTTGGAATCAAAGGCTTTAGTCTCCTTGCTTTTCTGGGCTTCTTACTAGTTTGGTTTCAATCCAGTGTGAAACCAAAACCACTTCTGATTTCCCAGTCAGCTCTAGTCAAAGCTGGTTCCTTAGTGCTGGCAATCCCTAACAGTTAGGTTGAACTTTGCCTTTCATTTAGTGACCCTGTACAGCAAGGGGAGCTCAGTGTCACAGCTGTAAGAGGCACTTTGTGTGCAGACTGCACTGGGAATTGTGTTGGCATGTGGGCTTTGCTTACAGTGGCTGTGTGTGTTGTGACTGTCAGCTCTGTAGAACAGCTTTAGCGTCCCATCGATAGCTGGTGCAGTGAATGCACCTAGTGATAGAGCCTGGAGCTGAGCATCCCTAGCTTCTTCACAAGGGCTACCAAATAGTTTTATCCTCAGTGTTGGAGGTGAACCAAACAGGACTAGAGACAGCAAGTTGTGGGAATAAGAGCCTGTGCTGGTTTGGGCTGAAGTATCCTAAACACAGCCCCATACTAGCCACTGGGAAGAAAGTTAACTCTACTTCAGCCCAAACCAACACACAGCCCTGTCATGAGTGTGGCAGTACAGCAGGTAGGGACTGTTGTATTTAACTCTCTACAGACCTGTTTCTGACCCAACATCCTGCCTCTGCACTAGAGTCTGGCATCAGAACTTCATTGGATCTGTTTTTTTCCTTCTCTCCATAGACCTTCGCTATATAACTGTAGAAATGTTTATTAGACACTTGAATGGTGATTGACCTCTAGAAAATCTCTTCCCAGAGGTGCCTATGAAGTCTTGTGGGGGGTCAAACCTTTAGGAGCCATTTAGCTGAGCTCTGTCAGGTGATTAGCAGCTTGTGCTCTCTCCCTCCACACCTGTAGCACTCCCCATTCTGCAAGAAGCAGTATGTAATAGTTCTGTTTGACAGATTTTTGTATTCGTGCTGGATGTTGCAAACTTACAGCTGCAAGGACAGTATTGTAGTTAATATGTGCTATGGTTGGAATTTAAGTTGTTCTATTAGATTTGTGCTTTGCTGCCAGAAGCTAATGCATTTAGAGAAATTATCATCTTTGAGTCAAACAATGCCATGCAGTAGATATGCTAATTAATATCTAACAGCTATTTTCTTTAATGAAATTAAGTGCAGAAACATCTTAGCTTTTTGAATATGTTTAATCAAGTCACACCTCTATGTCTTTTGCAAATTATCTTGGGGATAATAGTCAAAATACCAAGCAAATTTTCTGCTATGGAATATGCTAAAATTTAATGATAATATAACAACTATTCTTTTGAAACTAATTTAGAAGCTTATTTCAGCCACTTCATTTAATGTGTTAGCAAAATAATTTGTATGTAATTGTAAACAATGTAAGTTACTGAATTAACAATGGGATGCAGGAAGATGTAAAAATTTAAAAGGATAAAAGCCCACTTGAAACCATTTTCATGTAAATTATTTCTGATAACCACATTATCAGAAATATTATCTGCTGAGATTCCCTTTCCTAAACCAGTTCTGGTAGATTTTAATTCTGTCCTGTTGTTTTTTCCTTTCTATTGCGACAAAATTGCTACAAATTGACAGTCAATAAACTAAAAGCATGGTAATGCAGTGGGAATCATGTATTAAATAAATGTTAAGTAGACATATTTACTGCCTTTTGAATTCACTATCCATAGTTATGAACAAATCCTTCAGATGCACAAATTTGGGGTTACTTTAATGTTTAACTTCCCTAAAGTTAAGGCTCAATGATTTGGTAGTGATTTGAAGTGAGAGCTAAGTGTGCTTTCCCAGGCAGGCAAATTACTTTTATATTTTCTGTTTAACTTCTAGGAGAACCACAGAGTCTTACAATAAAATCTGTTTAAAACAACACAATTATGGTTGTTTGCAAGAAGTGAACTCTCTGCAGTAACCTCAGGCTGGGAGAGAATGGACCTGTGCTGTTTGAGGGGATGCAGTGCCCTGCCTCAGCCAGCTTGTTTGTGCCATGGCCATGGTGTTTGCACAGTGTTCTGGGGGTGTGTGAGAGTTTGTTGAGCCACACCTGCCTCTGTAAGCCCAGGTGGATGTGTCTAACACTTGCTGGTTGAGGCTTTATATTGATCACCTGTACACTTGATCCTTCAGGCCTGATGCGTGTCCAGCAGGCTTAGAACATGAACAAATCTGCCTGAGAATGCTGTGACAGCATATCCTGCTTTGCTTTTGGTTGCAGAATTTCAAGGTGATGAGGCAGTCATGCTCACCTGTCCTTGGAACAGACCTGGTATTCCTCAGGAGAAGCATACAATTGCACCCTTGTTGCCAGTGTAGTTCCTTTTCCCTGCATTCAGAAATACATTAACCAATATTTCTCGCTGGTTCAGACAGAGTTAATTATTGCAAAAAAGCCAGGCAAGCCAGTTCAGGTGACAGCATGTACCTTGTTCTCCCATGGTCCTGAGCAGCAGACAGTGAGGCTGCCTGTCCTTCCTGTGCATGGCAGTGTGGCTCCCATTGCTGTGACCGTGCTTCTCTTGATATAATTGAGTTTTCATACAAAACACAGGATACTTTTTGAGGGCACAACTGGCTCTTTATTCCCATACAGAAGTAACAAAAGGTGGTGCAGTGATTGCAGCAATTCTTTGAGCTGGTGCCTTCAGGCAGAAGCTTCTTTCCTGGAGTTGTTCTCTCAGCTGAGAGATGGCAAGATAGAGGAGTTGACCACAGCAAAAACTCTGATTGGTACTGAGACAGTGCCAGGCTCTGACCCAGAGACTGCTGCCAGTGAGCAGGTAGGGTTAGCCATCTCAGGAGTTGGTGTTTGGGGTGAGCTAGCAGGGAGAGGCTGTGTACCAGGGATACTGCTGAGAGCTCCAAACTTTAGTGAGACACTTCCATGTGGGGAATTTCCCTGAGCATTTTTAGTTCCATTCATTTGTGCCTGCTGAGCCTGTCCCCTCAAGCACAGTCAATGCTTCCTGAGCAACTGCAGCTGGCAGGGTTGAGCAGGCATTTCCAGCACAGAGAAACAGTTTACCCATTCCCAGTGCTCCTCCTGAAACAAGGCAGGTACATTTACCTGCTTTGCACAAGATTTTTGGCTGACTCCTCTCTGCCTCATCTAATGGTGTGCCTTAGGTGGATCTTCTTCTCCCTTCTCACTAACCTTACTGACAGGACTAACTTGCACAGCAGCACAAGAGAGGGGCTGTCCTTGGTGATGCATCGTCCCTGCATAGCTCAGTGGTTTTGCAGCAAACAGCAAGCTGCTCAGTCCAGGTTTGAGCACTGCTGCACAGAGCAGAGCAGTGTTGGAGAGGCACAGGCAGCCCAGGATGGGGCTCAGGTCAGGATGTGGCTGAGGCTGCTCCAAGCCAGCAGTGTGTTGTCCCCACAGGAGCAGGCTGCCAGGGGAAGCACACACCTATTCCATGGAGACAGCACAGCTACTCTGCAGAGTCTCAGGGAGTTAAATTTTCTCCCAGATGGCTCACCAAGTTGTTGTGATATCCTGGGTGATTCCCTTAATATCTGCTGTGACAGAACTATACTTTAGCAAACCGTTTGGCAGAAGGTGACATTTGACACTCTCACAGATCTTTTCACAGCACTGACAGGAGCAGAAGATACCTCCCCCCCCCAATTTATCCTTGTCAAAAAAACAACTCTGGAACTCTTGACAGACACATTGGGTAAGGAGGCACTGTTTTCTGAGTTGCTTTCTAAAACTGTACTCGTGTTCAGATTTCCTGAACCAGCATTTAAATGACTGGTGCTATTCTAGAAAAGCTGTATTTCAGCACAGCATTCTGCTAACCATTCAGAACATCCTGTACATCAGAACACATTAGGACTACTTGTCTCAAGTCAGAGCACTGTCAGTGGGAATATAACTGTATGATAACAAGCATTTCAAGCTCAAGGTTACTTGGTGACCTGGGTCACAGGGAGGAAGAGTGACATCCACAGACAGATTTTAGATCATGTCCTGCCTTGGAACCTTGATGATTTTTTATAGACTGGGCAAAGATATGCATTTTTGAAATAGAAGATGTCACACAGTACAAGACATTTATCCAGCATCAGATGAGAATTCTGTGACAGGACTGGAAATGAGTCTCTTACACCTTGCTGTCTTAGAAACATATTTTCATAATGTCATTTTTTTCCAAAAGCCCAGTTGCTTTGCTGGGTTTTGAAAGTTCAGATCATGACCCATGGAATGAGTGTGCTGTACAGATGTGCATAAGTCAGTATCTACTCAGTCTGCCTTGCTTTCAATCCAGGGAAACAGTCCCTGGAACTAGAGTTTGCCTTGTAGATCAGGATTTAGCCTTGTTACATAATTTCAGGTCTTAAAACTGGATGTGTGATTATTTATTTGGCATTTTTTCCCTGTGAAATCTTGGTTCTCCTGTCTGGAAGAAGTACTTCTTGTGAAAGGATGACTAGGAGAGAGGGGGAAACCTAGGCCTATGAGTGCAGCTTCATACAGTGGCTATGCTCAGGTCAGAACAACTTCTGATATTAGAGGTATATGTTATGGGAATATCCTTCCCTTAATCAGGATTTTCCAGTTTTGCTGGCAGTATTGAAATCAGCCTCTTGGAGATTTGAGTCACTTCAGTTCATTGGTATTCTTTTGCTCTTTTTGTTATTTCTGGCAGTTTCCTTAAATCTGGGGCTTTTCCAGCCATTCTTTGTGGAAGGTTGCTGTGAGCACTGGGTGGGTTTTTAAAGGGGCTTTGAAGATCACAATATATTTAAAAGTATATGGGAGAAGTGTGTCCTCTTGTTGGACCAGAGGTTTCATAATGATCTCCTAGGGCTAGTTTGGTGGGGACAGTTGCATCTGCTTGTGTTCTGGGAACTTCACAAGGAAGTGACATAGGTTTAGAAATGTATGTTTCTTCTTATCTACTGTTGGCATTTCCATGCTGCTGCAGCTCCTTAGACAAAGGGAATGCAGCCTCTACCAGGAAGGACATTTGTACTTCCCAAACATGTTCTCAGCTGATCTGAATTTGCTTCTTTGGATTTATATTGAGTTAGGACTCTGCTCCACCCATTGTATCTTCTTTTTAGAGATGCCAGCTTCGGGGATTGAAAATAACAGATAAAATACAGAAAGTGTTGACTTGTTAAGGCACACCAGGGTGGAGAGACGGTGGCCAGAGAGAGAACTTGGAGCACTTCCAGCCAAGGTGCTCGAGCAGTATTCAGGAGCTGTTTCTAACATCCACAGTACAGGCACCTTTGGGAGATTTTTACTGCAGTGTATGTGCAGTGAAATTAATTTGAGTTTGTGAATTTGTGTTTGCAGTAGCTGCTGCACTCTGGATAAAGGGAATGCTACTGAGGTGTCAGTGTGTGCACCAAACACTGTGCACAATCAGTGGTTGGTTTGGATTTTGATTGATGAGATTGGTTCTTATATTTTGGCATGTTTCAAGGTTCCTCAGTACCCTGTGGGTGGAGGATAGAAAAAAATCTTCCATCAAGTCTCTTACTAATTGTGTAAATAATTTAGCATAACTTCATAGCAGCATAAAATACTCTTCACAAATATGTACTCAGTTTCAAAGGATGTAGCTATGCTTTCCCCCTTCTGCAGAGTATTACTACACCTTACAAGAAGCCCAATTGATTTCACAGGAACTACTAATAGATTAATACTTAATGCATGAAAAGTGGCATTAATCTTTGAAATTAATTCAGTTTTGGTTGTGATCTTCTCTTAATATATTTCTAAAAAATTTAATTGGATAGCATAAGTGTTCAACAAAACAGCTAATTTAACTTAGTCTTGCACTGTCTGTATTAATAAAAAAGCAAATTTCAATTTGTAATTAAGTCTCACTGAAAATCTGACTCTTCTTTTGAAGAAATGTGATGTGTAGAGACAGAGATAAAGTAACCACTGCCTGGTCAAAATCAAATGGCTCCCTGGAGCAGCCTTTACACAGAGACCAGACTGAACTATGTTCTTCAGGGCTGATGCTTGAAATTCTGCCATATGAATTGCCTCTGTCAGAGAACATGTGATAGGACACAGTCCTTTCACTGAGAAGATTAGTAGAATACAGAATAAAAGGGAATATAAAAAAATGTATAAGCTTTTTAGAGAACCTTTTTTTCAGGTTAATAGCTTGAGTGGTCACTTAGACTCTGGTTGCTCCAGGAATCTGAACAGCTCTCCAGCATCCAAGGACTGAGACTAAGATGAACTCCATGCAATGTCTTCATTCACCAAGTAATCCTCTAGGGTGACAGGGCGTTCTGTGCCACAGATAACATTGCAAACCTTGGAAATAGCTCTTGGATTTAACTTGTGGCTAACTGTCCGAGCCTGGAGAAAAGGTTGCCTGGCTCAAAACAGCCAGGTGAGAAATTGGTGGGGGAACAGGGTGAGCTCTGCATAGGTAGAGCAGCAGCTGCTCCCCCCCAGCCCCTTGGGCCTTAACAGGGAACCACACTGGAATGGCTCTGGTGTGACCCTGGAATGGT
>NW_008663126.1:2102-42493 GCF_000695815.1 Acanthisitta chloris | reverse complement strand
AGAAAAGAAAAGAAAAGAAAAAGAAAACATCTGCTCTGATCCCTGGAGCACCTCCTTCCCATCCTTCTGCATTGACCTGGTGGTCTGCTGAGTTGTTTCTCTCACGTTTTCTCACTCTTTTCCAGTTGCAATGGTGCATCCCCTCTGCTTTTTTCCCCATTTCTTAAGTAATTTATCCCAGAGGTGCAATCAGTGTCATTGATGGGCTCAGCCTTGGCCAGCAGTGGGTGCATCTTGAAGCAAGAAAGCATTGGCTCTGGTGGATGTGGGAGGCTTCTGATGGCTTCTCACAGAAGTCACCTCTAGCCCTCCTGCTACCAAGACCTTGCCACACAAACACAATATGCTGTTTTATACTTACCTAAAGAAAAGAAGCTGCTTTTAAATTGAACCTTGACAAATTTGTCAGAGATTACACAATTTAGTCAATGTGTTACAGCAGTGTATAGTACTGCATGATCTAGCAGAGACAGTCCTCACATTCAGGCTTCCTGGGCAGATTGTTTAAGGGCTTAATATTTTAGTACTAAAGGGCTAAAATATATTATGTCACAGGGGATATGAAAAATTTTCATTTGACTTCCATTTTTTTCATGGATATCATTGGCTTAATTTGCATTTAATGTTCATTGACATGAAAATGGTAGCTATTTAAGATTATTCATCAAGTCATAACACTGAAGTTATTTTAGATGATTTTGCAGATGGTGAGTACTCAATTTTTACCTTCATCAGTTCCTGGATTTATGGCACAGATCCTCACCTGATCTAAAGTAATAAACTTTATTTGCATTAGTTATAGTAGGGACAAAGACTTTCCTGTTGTGGTTAGGAAGATGAACTTTAGAGGTTTGTGGACATAAACTCAGAAAGTTACTGTTTCCATTACTCAGAGTAAAGCCACCTGGTTTAAAAAGTAGCTATTTGAAATTCTTAAATCCATATTTGTCTCACTCTGCATAAACAGAGATAAGTCATGTTAATAAAAAAAAATCTGCTCAATTCTACTGCAGCCCAAGTGACCAAAGCCTCTTTGATTTTCATAATTTTTTTAAATTGAAACAATGATTTTGATAGTCCTGAAGTTTCCATATATTCTATTAACATGAACTAAAATATTAAAGCTGGCTAAATCAGTGAGATATTTTTTGGTGGGTACAAGTTTATGATCTTGAGAACTGTCATGTTGATTGGATGTTTAAATATCTGTTCCATACAGAGTTGCAGAAGTGACTCAGGAGCCTAACAGGTTTGCAGTCCTTGTGAGCCTTCAGGGCACTATAATTTCATCTAGAATGCTTAAGCAACTAAGTGCTTCAAATAAAACCTAGTAAAAACGGGTTGAGTATTTTTTTTGTCACTAAAGTAGACAAATCTATGTGTAGTTATATAGGACTATTTTTAATCTCTCAGCAAACATCACTTCTTCACAGAAGTATGTATGGAGCATATTTTAACATGTGAATTTTCATAAGTTCTCAAAAAGTTAAGATGAAAAAAATACTGCCCCTTACCAAAGGCAAACCTGATAACCAGTACTATGTAGTAAAAAATATGCTGCTTTTGAATGGTGAGTAGTAAGGAAAAATATTTAAAATCATCAGAGGAAACATTTGTAAGAGGGTGGGGGGAGAATGGGACAGGGAATCAGCAGATTGGCATGGTTCTTCATAAGTCTCTAATTTGGAACTGTCAGTCTTACCTGCACACTGCTCTTGGCCTGGCCCATCTCTAAAGGATCAGCTCTTGCTACGGCAGGGCTGGTGTGCAAATCTGCTTCTCATTAAATCAATGATAGTGAGTCAACCTCTTGCATGTCAATGTTTGAGCTCAGTGCAAAGGTGGGAATGGGTTGCTCATCACTCGCTAACTCAGTCTGTTACAAATTGCTGTATTATTTTGGATATTCACCAAACCCATTAATTTCATTTTTCTGCTGCTTTATTTCAACAGGGACTTGGGATGTCCTTGTCACAACTAGTGATATTTCTTCTAATTCCATGAACCCTAAAATGTCTCTAACTGTATGTGATGAAAAAGGAACTTGTACTTCAGTTATATTTCCCAAAGGATCCCTTAAAAAAGAGCAGATTTATGAGACTTCTATTGAACTAAGTAAGAAATTTAATACTATATTCAAAATTCGTCTAGAAATTGAAGAAGCTGGAGAAGGAGAGACTTGGCATTGCCATGAGGTAAAAACTAAAACCTAAAGAAATGATTTATTATATCTTTACTATAAAAGTTTTCCTTTCCATATTCTATGGATTTTGCTTCCAGTTTCCAATTCTGTCTGAAATTACATAACTTTTAATTTACAAAAGTTGATGCATCTGGTAACAACACTTGTAGAGTGATAACTTCAGAGACTGCTCAAAACACTTAGTAGGAAAGCTACAGAAAACAAAAATCTGATAAACTTGGATGGATTTCTGGAGGGCATATATACAGATGTGCCATCATCTGTAGCATATGCAGTGGTGTCTTTTCAGGGGTGTGTCTTTTCAGTGTACCCACTGGCATACATTGCAGTATTTACATAACTCCAAATTGGCTGTTACATGTTGTAGACTCAGTGATCCAAGGCAAATAATTAAGACAGACACTAGAAATACAGTTTGATGAAAATATCTGCCTTTTAAGTTGGCATGTGAAAAAAAGAAGTGAATAGCAAAAGTGACAATCTTTCTTCTGATGTCCAAGATGCTGAAGCTAAAATCTGACATCACACTGAAATTGCTGTGGCATTTCACTATACAAAAAAAAATCTTTATCTTCTTATGCTGGAAAAATAAAAGAATTCTAAAGGAAAGAGCTATCTTCTTTAAAATTGCAGGCACTCTTTTGTCCATTAATGTTTCTATTTTGTTCTCACTAAGAATTGGAGAAAAAAATTTTTTTTCTGTCCAATGCATGATGAGCCGAACCCCCTGACATTTAAATGGTAGACAGGTCGTTAATTTAATCTTCATAGCCAGATGAAATAGTCATCCAACAAATCTATCAAAATTAAGACTGCTTATGGAGTATTGTAGGGGACAGTGGATCAGAGTAAAAATTTCAGAACAGAAACTTGGCAGTTGAAAACAGTGACATCTATTAGTCTGCTTCACTTCATTAGCTCAGAACAATGACTCGAAGCTGAGTTAGAAAAACCTCTATCTATTTATCTAAGTAAGGCAAATATGCACATTTATCTTAGGTAGGAGGAGAGGTAGAGAAAGAAAATATAAATTTCCCTGCTTTGGGATGCATGCAAAATATTTGCATTTTAGGAAGAGATTTCATCTTATCATGTGGTTTCTACAGCAGGACTGGCTAAATCCTTCAATGAAACAACTAGGTTGGTATAAGAGGTTGTGGATAATATCTGTTGTTAAGGACAGGTTGCAGTCTATTCACACTGTTGGTTGCAATCAGTGTGGTAATTTCTATGCTATTTTATTTCGATTTTACAAGATCACACCTTCGAGAGTCTGAGCTTTCCCCCTTCTAGCAAAAGTACATGTAGGTGTAGTTGGTCGAATTCCATATTTATATTCTGAATTAATTCTTATAGTCATAACTATAAAATATTGTTAATTTTGGAAATAGAAATAATTATCAAATAATGTCCAGGAAAAAATTAATCAAGATATGCTTTATTTCTGAAGTCTATAGCAGCTAACATCTTTATTCTTGCTTCTTTCACTTGGAGAAATAAAGCACAGTAAATGAAATCTGAGTTTCATTAAAGTCTTCAGGAATGTAGATATTAGTATGAAAGAGAAATTGTGCTCGCATTGTACTTCACAGTGCATCTAAAAAAAAATCTTCTCAATGTTTCTGTCATTATGAAAAATAATAAGAGTCCTTTGAAGATGAAATAATGCTACCATTTTGTAGTGACAATGCCTAACCAAAGATGTTTTTGCTCACTATGTTAAAGGTTTGGACATTTTAGTGAATTAGGTCATGAAGAATTGTATGAGTGAATTATCTGTGCCCTTTTCAAAGCAGGGTTAGTTCCTGCAACATATTTTTGAATATGTTGTCTGGTCTAGCTTTAAATAGTTTAGAAAATGGGACTCTGTGTCTTAGTATAGCTTGTAGTACCATAGCGTAAGATATCTCGTTATTAAAATATGTTTTCCATCGTAAGAATATGCTACTTAGCTCAGATCACCATTTTCTTAGTTTATACACAGAATTTAATAGAGATTAAAAATAATTAGTATCATACTCTATATATTCATATGACACATATGTACTGATATATATATACATGCCATAAAGCATTCTTAATTTCTGTTTATTAGTTTTTCCCAGAAATACTTCATTTTCTTTCTCCTGTTACTTAGAATAAGAAAACATTCTGCACTCAGAAATATTGTGGCATATTGACATTTCTCACAAGCTGAAATGTGCCCATATCAACAGTTCCTTTTCTTCTATATGCTGGATAAATACGTTTCATACAGGAACCTTTGTGAACAATTCCAAATATTTTTCCCTTACTGCAATCTCTACAGCAATAATGTTGACAGCATTTTAATTATCTTTAGTTGGGAAAGAGATTTATTCCTTCTCATTTGAAAGGCTGCTTTCAAAAACATTTTCTGAAAAATTTACTCCTGATTTTAAATATTGAGATAATGTGTCATAGCTGTTTAATAGTTTGTCTTTTGCTGTAGTTTGCATTAGAATGCAACAGATGCTGAAGTAATCTTTTTTTTGTTGTTTGCCAAGGTGAAACTTCAACACAGAGAAACTAAAAATGTTCTAGAATTTCCATTTTGTCGCAACTTTGCAGATGAAGAGGGAGGAAGAGTGGCTGAGCTTCCAGTCCTCACAGCTGGCTCTCCTTTTCCACCAGGTTTGTCACAAATCAGAAACACTGAAAAAGATTTGGTCGGTGATTTTCAGAACAGTCCAAAGGACTTAGTAGCTATTTTCTATTCATTTCAGCTGGTGATGTATGACTCGGTCCAGTCCATTCCAGTGTTTAAAAAACAGTATCTCAGACCCCATAGCTGAGCATTGTGCATTCTAGTCTGATTGGTATCAGTTTGTGACAAATAAAAAAGGAAGCATATGGCACTGAAACTATTGAAAAGGTTTTGAACAGTACTCAGAGGCCAGGTTTTCCTCAATAATATGATTAGGTTCTCTCCCAGAGTAAACAAGGGAAATCCAAGGGAAATAACTCTTGTTCTGTAATTTCAGATAAGAAGGAGATCCATGACTCCTCACAACAGAACTCTTCTCTTTGTGTTCCTAGAATTTCAGGCATTCTTCTTCTGTGACCTAGCAGTTACATGTCATCAACCTCCATCAGAGTTGTGCCTTGATCACCTCAAGACTGGATAATTTTAGTTTACTCTGTGTTTCTTAGGAGGTTTTATAACCAAAGTTAGTGAAGAATGGAAGAGCTCTTGTCCTAAATGGATGCTCTACCATGAGAATAACCCAATCTCCTCTAAGTGTTTCCCAGAAGTTAAGGGTGTAAATCAAGCGCAAGTAATATGTGTGTTCCATGCCTTTTCTGCTGTGCTTTCAGTTAGTATCAAACAAAGCACCTAGGCAGAAACTTCTTCAATGTGAATTTGAGAAGAGTATTGCTGGGGTATTTCCTGGAAAGGCTCTTTGTCTTTTATTTCTTCCTGGAAGAGCACAGATATTTAAAACTCTACAAATGCTGCTCCTCTTTCTGAAGAGCATTTAAGATACTCTTTACTTTCTCCTCACATTTTTTCTATTTTTCAACTGAATGTTTTGGGGATGTGGCTTCTTTCTTATTTTGTGGGCCAGATCCCCAGTGTGTTATGCATTTCTCTGGGTACTTTACATAAATATCCATTCAGTAAATGCTCAGCTGAAGAGTTGTAAGATGACATGCCAGAGAAACACTGTGTGTTCTCTGGCATGTTATCTCCTCTGCTGAGGCCAATAACTGGTACAGTGTAGAGTTGCCAGCCACTGACCGGACCACAATTGTGAATAATAAAGTTTCACTGCCTAATTGTATTTTGACCTTGTTTGTGTCTTAATTCACATTGGGGGAATTGATCAAACACTCACGGGTCTTCTTGGACTGGGCCAACGATACAGAGGAACTATAAAGGTTGGTGTCTTTCTGACAGAGCTCAGCTTCATTTGAACTCCATGAGGCTCAGAGCAGAGATGAGCTTGTTGAGTACCATCCATAGCATTGCAATTCTTTCATTGGTGTGTTATGTATTTAAATGCACACAAATAGTGGTAGAGTATTATGTACATGTTTTTATATCAATTTGTGATGTGTCAATTTTTCTTCTGCCTGTGTTTCAGGCTCACTCAAACGATTTAGGTTATTATTCCTTATAATAATGGTTCTTAAATTTTAATTGCAGTGCATCTTTGTGCTTTCCTAAACACTACAATATAGTTTGGCCTTTTGAACACTCTAGGTAGGGTGAGAAAAAATATAATAGTAGTAATTTACTAAATAACTTATTTTTTTACTAATTAAGGTTTGGTAAACCTTTGCTCTTTTTCCCCACAGTGAGAAGCTATGTTCTCTACATCACAACGGCAGCAACCCCTGGGTCAGGAACAGATGCGGATGTGTATGTCATGTTGCAAGGCCCTTTGGGAGATAGTGGCAGAAGAAAGTTAGTCAGAAAAGGACATGATAATTTCACTAAAGGAAAGGTAGACTTATAATTTCTGCATGATATTGTTCACTTTTAGAACCCAGTCTAATTCATGTGGATTTAATGGGAGTAGAGCAGTCTACACAGCCCAGTTTGCAATGCTCTGTGGTTGTAAGTGCATATGTCTATCAATATCTCTGTCTTACGTGTGAAATACTGATGCTTATATAGCTGATGCTAACAATACTGACAAGTAATAAAGTGACTATATCTAGTGCTCTTAGATTCAGTGTTGCAAATATTGAAGGTCTTCAGTGACATGCCAGTGGTTTTGCTGTGTATTTGCTTCACAATAGAGCTATAAAGAGACTCAATTTCCTTTTAATGTCTCTTTTCTTCCCATGCCATACTTCAGGCTGTGGCTCCTTTCCCTGGTTTCTGCTGTTCCACTGCCAGCCTACCTCTGGCTCTTGCTCTCTCTCCAGACAGTCAGACACTATCCTCCACAGTTTTCTTAGGTCTACCAAGAGAGTAATTTGCTGTGCAGGAGTGAGTCTTGCAGCTCATAGACATAGACCCATCAAAGAGCAACATAGATGCCAGACATGCATTTCCCTGTCACATTGTCAGTATAAACAGAAATTAGAGATACTGAATGTACTGCAGATATGTGGGTAGATTTACAGTAAAATGCATGTCTTCGATATCAAACCTAGTTGCTGTTAGAAGCTCTGGACAGAGGGTGTGAAATTTTCAGCCAGAAAGATTAGTAGATATTTTAAGCATAGAATAAATAAAGAGTTTGCATTTACTGTGGATCTTTATTTGAAAACAGATTTGAGGATTGAAACAATTTAATAAAGATTTTGAAACAAACATTTGTTACAGAATATTTGAGTTTGAATAGTGAAAGTTTAGAAAAAGAAACACTAGTGTCATGCAAAGAGAAATGCTGAGTATATTTTGCCTTAGTGCTACCTGCCTGTAGTAGAGTTTGTGCTCTCTGCTACCTTTCACATACTTTGATAAGGTCATATTTGTCTTCGCTAATGCCAAAATTCAGATTATGGATTGCTGATTAAATAATTTAGCTGTATTTTAGAGCTGCAGTCCTTTTGCCCTCATGGATTAAAGTAGTTTAATGTAAGTTTTACTATATTTCTCCTTAAATCACATTCCCACAAGTGAGAAATCTGATTTCTAGACTGGCAGTTTTTAATGAAGAGGTAACAGAGATGCACATCCAGAAATGTTGCCTAAGATAACCAAAGTGAACCACAAAGATCGATAACCTGAAGGGTGTTTCTATAGTACTTGTGTCTACTACAGTGTGGCACAGAGATTTTTCTGTCTAACAGAGTAAGAAGCAGAGATGGCATGTAGCCATCTTTTCATTATTTATTTGACATTTTATAGAAGCAGTGTGTTAATGTAACACAGTATCTTTATATTTCTAAATGTGGATATCAGCATAAGAGTATTTTAGGGCCCTAAAAAGAAATTGCTTGTAGATAAGTAATGCAGAAACACAGTAAAGTTTTGATTCACTCTTTATTCAGTGAAAATAAAGCAAAGGTATTTGGTTAATTGAAAAGTGTAAAATGATTCTGCAAACAAGGCTCATGCCTTTGCAGCAACATTTTGCTCATGACATGTTTTGGAAATTTCCCAATGTTTTCTTCCCTTTGCAAGTAATCTCCAAAAAGACTCCCAAGTGTAGAATGTCTCTTTCTATACCAGCCCAATCACATATTGTGCTGAGCACCCCTGCAGTCAGAGAGTCTGCACTTGGTGGTTTAGGGGATTTGGAGTATAACAGGCAGAATTTGCATTCTGAATCTTAACAGTTGTTCTGACATTTTAAAATGTGCTTTTCCTTGCAATAATTTTTCCCCTGACTATACAGTAACAGCTAGTGAACTGGAACAGTGTTTCTGTTAGAAATCACATCAAAATATGGTGTTAGTCTCACAGAATGTCAGGGCTGCTACAAACAGTTTAGCTACACAGAAATACATAGAATTTTTAAAATATTCAGTGAACTTTGCAGTAGATTGGAGATATGCTTCTCACGTTTAACAGGTCTTTTATTTTCATGAGCTGAGTTACATGATAGTAAAAGAGCGAATTAGTGTCTTTTATCTGAAAAGTTACTTTGTGCCTTTCCAAAGTCCTTACACCTGTGAAACAATCAGAAAACTGGTAGATAAAGTAATGTGCCTGGTTAATTCACCAGTAAGATCCCTGTAGTTCACCCCGTGTCTGAGAGAGCAGTACTGTCACTGAGAGTGCTGAGCTTCTGGTGATCTATTCAGAAAAAAAGTGTCAGGACTTGTGCTGCAAGAACCATATTCTTTCAAATTGCTATGACATTGATGCCTTGTTTGATGTTCTCCTAAAAACTGCAAGGATAGACAAAGCAATCTCAGCACACTTCATGCAGTTCAGCTTTTATAAAATCCTAATAATTATTCATATGTCATAAGTCAGTTCAAGTCTGATAAATGCTACCTGCTACAAATACTTTTTCGAACCAAGTATAGTCATCACAGACATTCTGTGAAAACCAGGGCCCAGTTTGTGAAATCCTTATGGTATCTCTATTGCTTCTGGCACCCAATATTTTTCAGCAAATATAATTCTTTTTGCTTCTTTATATGGTCTTTGATAGACACACCGTTTGCTCTGTCACAAGGCTGTGAGTTACCCATAAATTTCCTCTTTGAGAATGTGACTTTATTTTTTCAGATCAGTTCCATCAAAACCAGTAAACTACACTGAATATGTTATGACTGGTACTTAAATATTTTAATCTAGGTATCATGAAAGCGACCAGTATTTTAAGCACTCCAAGTTACTGAAACACTAAAATCTCTGTGAATTTTTACTTCATTCTATTAGTATTTGAAAAGATATATTCTTTATCCTGCCCTATATTTAGACATCAACTGCTCAGGTTGGTACCATGGTAACTGCAGCACATACAAAAATTGTCAGTGAGAGGTGATGATTGGTGTTCAGTTTCAGTACTCACAGATTAAGAATTGGCATTTTAAAAAAATACTTCAGGAAAAAGTCCATGTCTGCCATAATACACTAAGAAGGGTCAGAATGCGGGACAGTGCACTGAGGTCACTAGTAGAAAATCAGAATTTAGCCACATCACATCAGGAGTGCTGCTGTTTTGTAACTACAGAAGAACCTTCTCTTATAGAAAACATGTCTATAATGATTAAATAATTGTAAAATTCCATTGATCCAAATGAATTAATCATAGTTGTAGGCTGTTGGCCAAGTTACTCTTGTACAGAAATGAACACTGTATCAGTCTGGTCATCATAAAACCATAGAATTGTTTATATTGGAAAAGACCTTTAAGATCATCAAGTCCAACCATTACCCCAGCACTGCCAAGTCCACCACTAAACCACGTCCCTGAATGCCACATATACATGTCTTTTAAATACCCCCAGGGATGGTGACTCACCCACTTCACTGGGCAGCTTGTTCCAACGCTTGACAGCTCTTTCAGTGAAGAAATTTTTCCTAATATTCAATCTAAATCTCTGCTGGTGCAACTTGACTCCATTTGCTCTTGTGTTATTGCTTGTTACCTGGGAGAAGAGACCAGCTCCACCTGGCTACAACCTCCTTTCAAGTAGTTCTAGATAGTGCTAAGGTTCCCCCTCAGCCTTCTTTTCTCCAGGCTAAACAACCTCAGCTCCCTCAACTGCTCCTCATAGCACTTCTGCTCCAGATCCTTCACCAGGTTCACTGCCCTTTTCTGGACACCCTCCAGCATCCTGTTGTCTTTCTGGACACAATACTCAAGGTATTTTCTCACCAGTGCTGAGGAGGACAATCACTACTGTAGTCCTGCTGGCCACAGTTTCTGATACAAGCCAGAATACCATTGGCCTTCTTGGCCTTCTGGGCACACTGCAGGCTCATGTTCAGCTGACTGTCAAACAGCACCCCCAGATCCTTTTCTGCCAGACAGTGTTCCAATCACTCTTCTCCAAGCCTGTAGCACTATATGGGATTGTTGTGACCCAAGTGTAGGACCTAGCACTTGGCCTTGTTGAACCTCATACAATTAGCCTTGGTTCATTGATCCAGCCTGCCTAGATCCCTCTGCAGAGCCTTCCTGATCTCCAGCAGATCAACACTCACACCCAACTTGGTGTCATTGTGAACTGACTGAGGGTGTACTCAATCCCCTTGTCTATCTCATTGATAAATATATTAAACAGAACTGGCCCCAGGAATGAGCTCTGGGGACCACCACTTGTGATTGGCCACCAGCTGGATGTAACTGCATCCACCACCATTCTCTGGGCCTGGCCATATTGCCATTTTTTCACCCAGGGAACAGTGCACCTGTCGAAGTCATGGTCAGCCATTTTCTTCAGGAGAATGCTGTGGGAAATAGTATAAAAGGCTTTCTTAAATTCCAGCTAAACAACACCCACAGCCTTTCCTTCATCCACTAATCAGGTCCCTCTGCTATAGAACATTAGGTCAGTCAAGCAGGATCTATCTTTCATAAACCCACGGTGGCTGGGCCTAATCCTTTGTTTTTCTTGCATGAGTTGTGTGATGATACTCCAGATGGTCTGCTCCATGACCTTCCCTGGCACTGAAGTCAGGATGACAAGCCTGTAGTTCCCCGGTTTCTCCTTCCAACCTTTCTTGTAGAGGGATGTCACATTTGCTAACTTCCAATCAACTGGGACCTCCCCAGTTAGCTGGAACCTATGGTAAATGACAGAAAATAGCTCAGTGAACACTTCTGCCAGCTCCCCGAGTCCCCTTGTCTAGGTCCTATCCAGCCTCATGGACTTGTGTGTGTTGAAGTAGCTGGCTGCTGGCCATTTCTCCTTGGATTGTGGGGGGTTCATTCTGCTTCACATCTCTCTCTTCCAGCTCAGGGGGCTGGCTACCAAGAAAACAACTGGTCTTACCATTAGAGACCGAGGCAAAGGTGGCAATAAATACCTCAGCCTTTTCTTCATCCTTTGCCTGCTGTGTTGGTGGCACTCCTGGTTCCTGGCACTCCTTCAGGACTTCTAGATGCATGAGGAGCTTGGCCACCATTGCTCTTGGCCCCATCCTGTCAGCTGCTGTGGCATGAGCTGTGCACACTTGGCTCTCTCTGCTCTGGCTGAGATTCCCCCATTTCAGGAAACCTCCCTGTGTACCACACTGCAGTGCTCAACTGCTGACTGTGCCAGTACTGGAGCTGCTCAGCTTGGCAACTGAGTGTTAGTTTTGGTCACACCACGTTTGAATCCATTGAGTAGAAGGATTAATCAAATGGGAACTAAGAAAATATGGAATATCATCATAGTGAAGGAAAGACTGGTGGAGGTTGTCAGAAACTGATGAGAAATGCAAAAAGAAGTTAACTAGAGTTTTATGTAATCCTCGGAGACAGTAGCAAATATCTGAGTCATGTGGGGTTGCCAGTGATATCTCCAGGGTGGCATTTCCCAGTCAGTAGTTACATTCAGTAAGAGATTTATGAGGGGCAGAGCTAGAACATCCCATTGCAATCACCTAGCTTTCCAACATAAAACTGGCCAATGGATTAGAATTGCGTGAATAATTAATTTTGGTTTCCCAACATATTCTTGCAGGGCAAGAAAACATGTAAAACTTTGTTGCAAAAAACCTAAAAACTGGACAAAATTAATTAAGACTAAAACTAACTATAGGAGGCAGGTGGTGTATTCTGTCTATATAGACCTCAAAAATAAATCACATAAATTACATTTCTAAAGCTGAAATGCATCTCAGTTTTACTTGCCTGTATTGTACACATTTGCTCTAACATGATGGGTTGAGCATCTTCTGCAGAAAGGAAATGAAGTAGATGCTTGCAGGAGGCAGTTACCTTCTCTCTTTATTTGGACATTTATCTTGAAATTAATTATCCTCATAGAGTGCCTGCTGCATTCTCAAGATTTTGCAGGGAAATTGTCTGACTATATAGACATTTTAGATAGGTCAAGTTGGGTAACTGGATTTCATGCTATGTTTATTTCAGTTTTTTAAATAAACGAGATGATTTTAAAATGAAATACAGCTGATTTTATTAGCTTGATTTATCAAAAACATTAAAAGACTTATGGCCAATCCAAGTCCTCTTTTTTCAGAAAAGAAAATATTCAATCATTTTCCTCAGTGCAGCAAGAACTTAATTCAAGTTAAATAATTTAGAAAATATATCTAACTCAGAATGAATGGCTACCAGTGATGAAGTGTACATCTAGCTGGAAAGTTGTTTCAAAGCTTAAACAACCTTTTAAAAATAAATAGATATTTACACTATTTTCTGTCTAATCACCACACTTTTGACTGTTAGCCTGGATAGCTCTCTCACACCAAATTTCTGCTGCCTTTGACAGTATTTATGACAATAAGCAAATCAGTATGCCTTTGACAAGTTAAATAGATTATTCTGCTTGATTCACTGGAAGGAAGTCTTTCCAGTGATTTATTAACTCTCACAAATCTTTTGCAAGCACTCTTCAATTTAGCATCCTACTTCTTCAAGTGTCATAACTAGAGATTGTATTTGCATAATCTCTAAAATCTTGTTTTCCTCCAGATAACTCATGAAAATACCAAGGAGCATAAGCTTATTAACTGGCCTCAATGTAATGAAATGTGCTTGAAAATATTATCTGTGTACAGCTGTACTCGGAGACATACAAATTAGACATTTTATTATCCCATTATTATATTGGATTATGGTGTCCTAATCAAAATATTATACAATCATATGCACTACAGAAGTTGAAGAAAATGTCATCCATTCTATTTTCTTTGCCTGTTAAACCACATATCAAACTTGGAGTGTTATTAGATCTATCCAACAATCGGGATGCATCAGATGGATTTGAATCTGTCCAAAATTATGTCTGTCTTTGGGATTTTTTTTGTTTGCATTGTTGTTGTTTTGTTTGGTGTTGGTTTGTTTTTTATTTTCTGTTGTCCAATATAATTTGTGTTTGCGATTTTGGATGTGGCGGATGATACTGGTCTCTGTAGTAGTCCCTCTGCATTTTTTAAAATGCATTTTACTTAAAGTCTGATTGAAATGTCATTTACTAGTTAGTCGAATGGTCATAGCTGCTGATTATTATAAGATAGCACTATTCTTTCTTCCTCCTGTCACTGTTCTGTACATACAAATGCCATTTCAAAAAGATTTTGTTCCAGCTATACTAAGCAAATTAACATAAGGTCAGTGCAGACAAATATTATTTGTGTTTTATACTGCCCCTATTCTTAGTTAACTGATTCTTCACTGATCTTGTTGAAGATGGATAAACCATGATAAATGTAGGTTATCAGAAATGTCTACTTATTCATTCACTGTAATTTACTTTTTTTTTCATGTAATGGTAAAGATTTTCAATGAATTTCTGGGTGAGTATATAACATAATAGAAAAGCATGCTTGCAAATCTGTGAGTTTAGTAGAAAAATTTGGGTTGCCTTTTTTAGTTGTGTGGAAAACCCTATTTTTAAAGAAGTGTTTGTACAGAAGACAGATTACGAGATGGTGAGGGCACAGTCAGATGCACTGTTCATCCTTTCACTGAGCTGAGCCAAAACAGCACTGCTACCAGTGCTTGCATCACTGCTGCTTACCAATCAGTGTTTCCAACCCTTAAGTCTTCTGGCACAGTGACATACATTTATTCTGTCCAAATGTTTGTTTAGTTTAAGCAATTAATATTCTTAATGATTTGGGCTTTACCACTTGGTCTGTCTTGATAAAATATGGCTGGAGCTGATTTTGTGGTAATGCTGGCTCAGCTAAAAAGGTGATAATGTCCATCTGAGGGAAGGTAGTGATACGACAAGTATTTGGGACAGGGTGGAGGAGTTCAGTTCAGCACAATTGAAAGAGCTCATGGGACCACAGTCTGAAGGGGATGTCTCAGCAAAAGTCATTTTTCTCATTAGTATCCTTCTACAGGAATGTTTACACACTGTTTCTGATTTGAGCTCAGTGCTACAGGGGCCTTTATTTTGTCTCCCAGCGTTAAAACTCACTTGTTTTCCATGGAGTTTCTCCAGATTAACAAGTGAGATCAAAATAATCAGGCAGCAAATCAATAAGTTTGCTAAGCTTAATGGAAAAGGTCCTTTATCTAGACACTCTAACTCCTTTTCCAATAGAAGCCTATTAAAATGATACTAACATTAGCAGTATGGGAAATCACTTGTGCATACAGGTTGATGAAATGAAACATATGGTATGTCTTGACTTGCCATTTTCAGTTCTGCTGGGAATATCGTCATTAACCAACCATCAAGTCTCAATACTGAGCCTATAAAATGATTGGCATTTATAAAGGTAAATATTGCACAGTGACTGTTCAAATGCTTCTTCTGTTACAAGAGCTATTGCAACTGCTACAGACAGTGATATGTTGCCAGCACTGACACTGCAGACTACCGAATAAAGTCAAACTGGGTCATAGATTCAAAGGAAATGCTGAAAACATGGGGCCCAGGATAAAAAGAAACATTCGAAGAAAATCTGAAAAGGAGTTCAGAAAAAACCTGAAACTTTAAATAGCCTGAAAGGTTTCCTGTAATGATTGTTTTTAAGGAATTTTTCAGTACTTGTTTTCTTAGCCAAGAAATATGAAAAGTGCCCGTTCTGCTTCTGCTAGAGCAGCTCTTCTGGGTCACAGAGGATGTATGGCCCTCACATTGTCAGTCTCAGGTGCTCAGTCTTGGAGAATATCTTTCTTTCTCCAGGCAATGTTAATTAATAAAATTTAGTGGGGTGTACATACGCACAAATTGCTTTAAGACAATTCTGGGAAAATTCAATATAAGCTCTGCTGAATTAGACAGTATATATTATTATCAATATTTAAGGTGACTTTTCTCCATTCAAATCTAATTTGCTAGTAGTTACTAAATAACAATTAACATTTTTCCCTAGGGGAAAATGATAAAGAGAAATTTTATATTGTATAGGTTTTCCTATCTTCTGTGTGTTTTCTCCCTTTCTCTTTCTCTTTTTGCAGAAGAATTACCCCTCCAGTAACTTAAAAGATCCCCATTTGTATGTCAGATAAGAGACAGGGTATCATGTGACATACAAGACCAGTCAACAACTCAAGTATTTCCAAAGTTTTATGCCTAATGCATGATTTGAGATGAATCCACAAAAATATTAGCTAAAAATTAAATTAAATTAGAATGAAATATATGTCATAATCTATCTGTTTTCAGACAGCTTGAGAGGAGAAAAGCGAATAAAATTTGGCAAATAAATTATCTCTAGCAAATTGTTCTTATGTCTAACAATTATAGTTGCTGCTCTTTCTGTGTTCTTTTTTAGTCTCTTGACTACAATAAAGCTCATTACACCATGTAGATTTTCAAATGCACACATAAAGAGAAAATGTAATCTTGCCTGTGAAGTGAGTTTACCCCAGTTGACACAATTTCTAGTCTACTTAATAGTTTCTTAACTTGCAGTTTATTAGATGTCTGGATTGTCTGCAAATTTGACCATGGATTTCCGAGATTTTACATGCTCTAAAATGAGCTTGTTAAAATGGCACAGCGACAAATGATGAAGTAGTGTGCCTAATGCAAGCCAAACATTAAAGTTTATTCAGCCAAGATTACTTACTTTCAGAAGAGAAAGGATTTGAAAAACCCTTTGTGCATGAACTACGTATACAAACTTGCTTTTATCTTTGGCTGGATTATCCAGGTTACAGATAACTCATATTACATGCTGCACCTGATCAAACTAATATCATAATTAAGGTACATTTTAAGAATTCAGATTAATGGCATTCAATCATCAAATTAGTCCAATAGGTAAACGGTGGTGGTGACAAAAAGCATTAATTTTTTTATTTAACTAAGGAAAATACGAAGAGGATCCTCTTGTCCCTGAAGTCCTGCACTCCATCTAGAATTTCAGCCCTTCCAATGTATTTGCTCTGCTGCTAGCAGGACATTAGCCTGAGAACCTTAATTTTCATTTTATGCTTTTGCCAGGCTAAATTCACTATGCAGCTGATAATTTTGACCCCTCATAAGGAAGTGCAGCTATTCTAGTGTCTCTAACTCTTTTTCCTTAAAATCATTGCCTTGTTTTCCCATTTCACATGACAGCTTAGGGGTGATAATGCAGATTCAATGATAATTAGATGATGCAACAAGTGTAAGACCTACAAAAAGCCAAAATCACAAATTGTGAAAATGTTTAATGTCTGACATCTCACCATTTTCTTTAGCAATCTTACTTCAGTGTTCTAAAAGTTGAAAAAATGTTGTGTACTTTTTACCTGGTAGAGAATAGTAGAACTTATTTCAACATAACTTTATCTAATATTTTTCCTTAAATTCAATTACTTTTATTAAAACTAATCCTACAAGGTAATTCAACTCTGGAGCCACATTTGTCTTTTTTTTCTAAGAGAATAAAATACTATTCTGTAATTCTCACTTCTGCCTTTCTCATTCCCTGTATTTCATCCCTGAAATGGTAGCCCTTGGGATCTGTTTTGTTGAGAGTAAGTTTTGTTTGAAATGGTATCCCTGTAGATAATTAAATGCAAAATTTGGGATGGAAAATCTCTCACAAAGTAAGCATAAGCAATTGACAAATCTGTGTGGGCAAAGAGGTAGTTTAGCAGTAAATTGTGGAATTACAAAGGGAATAAATAATTCTTAATGCAGGTATTTAGCATCTTTAAACTTGTCATCTCTGGTTCTGCTGGAATTTATTGAATTAATTAAAAAAACCCCTGATTTTCTTCTTGCTTTTATATTTCAAAATACACTGATAATTTAGTTTCACAGTTCTGTTTCCATATGACCTTTTCATTCTGAATTTTTCAGGTGGATGTTTTTCAAGTGGAAGCAGTAGATGTTGGGATTCTGCAAAGGATGGTGGTTGAAAAAGGGAAAGGCTCTGACTGGCTTCTGGAGAAGATTATTGTGAAAGAGTCAGCATCTTCAGAGACAGAAACATTGTTTATGGCTCAAATGTGGCTTAAAGATAGACGTGATGGAAAAAGATCTGCCTCAGTAACTCTGAATGCCACAGGTCAATACTATCTTTAAACTATCATTTCTTGAGAATCTCATTCCAAATAGCAGAATGTGATTTGCTTCTACAAACAAGTTATGGTTTAAAAGATTCCAGTAGAACATTGTCATTATATAGGTATTAACATGTATGAACACTGTTGTGTTTTAGTACCATTGAGTAACCACTATTTGCCAGCAGTTAATTTCTGCTTAGTTACTCCAGAGTTACAGAGGCAGTGGTTTGTTTAGTCTTGAGAGACGCAGCTGAGGGGTGACCTCATTGCCCCCATGGGGGATGGTCTCTTCTGCCATGTCTGCAGTGAGAGGACTAGAGGGAACAGACATAAGCTGAGACAGGGGATATTCAGATTAGATGTTAGGAAAAGCTTTTTCACTGTTAGGGTGGTCAGGTACTGGAATAGATTGCCCAGGGAGGTGGTGGAGTCACCATCCTTGGAAGTGTTAAAGAGGTGTCTGTATCTGACACTGTAGGACATGGTTTAGGGTTTAGGGGTTACAGCAGAGTGGCAGGTTTATGGTTTGACTCAATTAACTTAGAGGTCTCCTCCAACTTTGATGATTCTGTGATTCTAGTCTATGTGAGCAATCAGTCCACAGAGGAGAGGTTTTGACCACACTGCCTATGACTGCACTCTCTGTCAAGACAGGAAGGGAATATACATCCCTCCCTCCATGTGCCATGGTTTCAATACAAGCACAATCTGGTGTGCAAGATGGGAGGGAACCACAGCACACCCAAATCAGATCAATAGGCAACCAAAGCCCAGTATGTACCTTTAAGACTGATGTATTTCATGTGGTCCTTCCTCTAGGAGAAGATAATCGACAGCAAAAATTAGTTTTAGATTACAGAAAATATTCTCATTCTTTCCCACCTAACTCCCAGGGCACATGTGGTACAATGCTCTGTAGCAGCACTGGTGTGATGGTGCTTGCTTGTCCAGCAATAGCCTCTTGAGAATGAATAGGATTCCAGTTCAATCCATTTCCTCTGCTTTTTTGTCTCTAACTTTTGATCATTTGAAAACAGAAAGAAAAGGAGGATGCTGTTATTGTACAAAAGCAAATAATTTCAGCTTGGTTTTAGATTGTAAGTTGGAACTTTTCTGAAAAAAAATTTGGAATATTTAGTTTCTTTTTCTACCAGACTGCATTGATTTGGACAAAGTGTTCCTGTGAGTGTCTTTACACAATAATTGGCAAATCTAGTCTTGGTTATGAACTCAAAAGGGTTCTTATCTTCAGTTCAGAGACCTCTACCTAATGTTTACAAGTAGTTTTGGTCTATATCAAATCCCACTGAAATCAATGGGGACTAATATCAGTGGGAGAAACATTAGCCCTTAGAATGTGCATTAAAGACATCCAATTAGTGCTCATTCATACAGACCTTAAATTGTACAAATGAAACAGAAATGCTTTAAAATAAAGAATATCTGAATCTTCATGTTACAACCATTTCATAGTAAAGAGCTAGCCCTAGAGTCAGTTCATTACATAGGATGATATGTAGGAGATGATGCTTAAGTAGAAAATCACATTGTACAATTCCTAGTTAAATCTTTAATCTAGATGACATAATATGCAGTCAATTGCCTCAGTAGAGATGAATATATACATTTTTTAGCTTATAGACACTGTTCTACAAAAGTATTAATTTGATCTTTTTTTAAATTAGAAATTCACGAGAGGAGGAGCACTTCTGCCTGGCCTGTACGAAAAGAGCAAATGAATTCAGGTAGAGTTTCTGTCATTACATTGACTGATTTATTCATCGGTTCTGAAGTAATAATGTGAGAATATTTTCATCACAATATGTTATTATACTTACTAGTACTGACAGTAGTTTCCCCTATTGCATCCAGGGGACATGCTTATATATTAATGCTCCCCATGTAGACTAAGGCATGTCTTAGAAATTTTTAATCAGGTACCTTGGTTAATATATGATGACAAAAACATCTTCAATATTTTTTCCTTTTTATTTTCCTTATTTCATTTTTTCAGAAGGCAGATGGAGGATTTATTTCACAAAACATCAAGAAGAAACAAACCAAGAATTTGAAAAGTTGTCAGAAAATATATCCAAGATGGTTATGGTTTTTTATGGAACCAACGGCAAGTCAAATCCAGTTTCCATGGAAAACAGAGTGGAACATCAAGCTACGAACCAAATAACATATGATGTAAAATAATATATAGATTTGCCTATATTTAAATTTTCTCTGAGTTTCCTTTTAAAGAGAAATAATGGTGTAATGCTGTAAATATTGGAGGTGTTATTGTTTAAATACTCAGAAAAATGGAACCAAAATTTTCAGTTGCATTCTAGGTTTCATCTTTAACTTTTGGCTTTCTCAAGCTCAGGATGATCAAGCATATTATTTTTTCCCCAACAAAAAGTCATAATTAATAATGCATATCAGTTGAAATGGCATTAACATTACATAGTCACATTTAGAAACCAGTGTGGTATGTAATTTGAATTTGATAGAACAATTACAATGAACACCCCTAGAGGATAAAGCTAAAATATCCGTAAGTGCCTACAGTCAACCTAGTTCTGCTGCTTCTGAACTCAATGGGACCTTCCACATCAAGACTGATGCAAATGGTCCAGGTCTGTGCTGATCCCTTTAGAGCAAACTTCCTCTCTTCCTCTAAATAGCCTATACATCTATCTGTATATCTCTGTTTGGATGTTAACTCATTGTTTTGTTGCTTCCTAGATACATTTACCATCTGATTTGGAAATGCTTTATAAAGTGAGATTTGGTCTCCACAGATTGGAAAACAGCATATCCCAGTTGTCTCTTCGTCGCTTTAAAATACAGAACACATCAACCCTGGATACCTTTAGTCTCACCATAAATAAAACACTTCCTGTTTCTCTTAATGGAGACAGATGGATTGAATTCCCTATACAGTGGCCATTAAAAGAAGCACTTTCTGGTAGGTATAAATCTACTTCAAACAGTATAGTGGTCCAGGAGGCTAACACATCCTAGTATTACAATAGAAACCTTTATCAAAATGGAATATTTTTTGTCTTTATTTAATGATTCATAAAGACTGGATAAGAGTTTAAAATGTATGAAGGAAAATACTACCCACTCAGCTTAATTTCTGTACCATAAAGCGGGAAATGCAATATTAATTTGATTGTGCAGCACCATTATTATATGCTAGAAAGAACAATTTATAAGAAATATCCTTTTCTTGCAATATTGTAATATTTCTATTCTCCTTTGTTTAGTCCTCTGCTGCTCATATTACTGACATTAACAACATGATTTTTTATAGCTCATTTTCTATTAAGCAATTTTGTTGTTTGTTTCACATTCCAAACAAAGATTCACAGTAAATAACAGCTCAAAACTACATATAAACTTCAGCTTTATTATCTTTATACACTCCAAATACTTATGCACGTTGAAATTAGCTCAACAATTCTTACATATGTCACCTTGGTTAAGCAAAATAAAAGATATCCATATCTTCTACTGTGATGCTTACTGAATGCCACCATGTGATGGAACAATTATCAACTTAATTAACAGACCAAATAACGATACTTAATATTCAAATAATCTGTGCCTGAGTTTTATGCAGAAAACAGATTAATTATTTGGGTATAAGTCAGTTTATCTAAAGTGAGCTGAAGTAAGTGTTAAATGAACCACCTCAATAAGCTCTGGATTGGAATTTATGGCCCAGTTTCAGTGAGGTATTTGAATGCTTCTAAATATAAGTATGCAAATAATCTCAGTAGAATTAAGAGAGGTTGAGGGGATGTTTTTGCATATTTTGTCTGCAATTGAAAATATAAAATTTGTATTTAGGCTTTAGATTTTATATTGCTTAGAGCTGTTATTTTCGCTTGAAGGCTTACACAGTACAGGTATATTACAGGGCTTAATGGCTTTCATCTCCCCCACACAAGACTGAAACAAAGAGGACCCTCAGATTAATGTAAAGCACATAAGCATGCCCCTTGCAAAAGACTGATCACTGATACATGCAGAATTATTTAGGATACAGGTACAAGCACAGAAACAATGAGTGAAAGATGTAATATGGGGGATAAATGGGCAGTGAGACTGGAATCCTTATGACCTGGGTTCTGTGGTTCTGACTCTGGCTCTGTCATTGACTTCTTTGTTGAAAAAATAAGTTCCCCATTTTTGCTTTTTTATTACTTTTTTGCAATATTTTTATTCTTTGTAAATGATCTGAGATGAAGAGACGAAAAAACACATAAGGAATAGGTGTTATATTTCCTATGTGTTTAGGTAAAATAACAAACAAACGAAATAGCTCATCTCTGTTGCTTTTATTTCTTTCCACACATGCTTTGGAAGTCTTCAAGGAGGGATTTGTAACCACAGTGAAGAAAAAATCTAGGACAGTGATTCCCCCAAATCTTTGCCATTTATGTCCAAGAGAGCTTTAAGCAGCTCCACAGCAGGTGGTACACGTGGAGTTCAAAGTGATCATTACACACAAACTTACTTGCAATTTATTGTGAAAAACAGATATGTTTTTCTGTCAGCTTTCTAAATCTAATTTATTTTCTCCTTGGTTTTCTTTTTCTCAGCTAAAGGCAAAACCAGTGTTGTGTTAATTGGAATGGAAAGTAGCTGATCATAATCACCTTAACCAGAAGCCATGTGCTGTTAAATTTCAGATACAGCTCTGTCATTCATAGTGCCTTAATATTTCATCTCAGCTATATTTGTGTTTTTTTAAAAAAATTTCTATTTGGGATTATGATGAAGCATATGCTAATGGCTAATTGAAACCCTCAAAATGCAGTCGATAAAATACAGTGCAGACCCTTGAGATCTGGCTGTGCACACACGTGCCTTTGGGTGTATTAATGGGCAGTGGTCTCCAGCTGAGTATATACATAAATAGTTTCTCTTCACTGTACCTTCCTTTGAGATGCTTACATCTCAGGAATCCCTAGGGTTGAAATGGTGCTCTTTCTCTCTCCTCTCACATACAGGGCTGTACAGAAGGTGAATTTTGCACTATCATAATTTTTAAGGCAAAACAATTAAATGCAGAAAAGGTGAAATAAAAAAGTACTATGCTACTTTCAAATAGATGATTATTTCCACAAAGTTAACAGAGAGCCATAATTCACACTGAGATTATGAAATAATTAGAATTTTATGCAATTAATGGGGTTGTAATATTCATGTATGTGATCCTTATTGTATGTAACTTCTTTTCAGAGATTTCTTTCACCTTTCCCCTGTCCAATCTATTCAGTACACTACAGAGACAAAAGCTTGCTTGGCTGCATTTGTCCTATGAGGGTCTGATCCCACTGCCTTAAGAAAACATTACAGCCCTCTTGCCTTGCTTACATTAGTCTCCCTTAATTGCCCCTCTTTGTACAATGGACTCTGCCAGTTCTTTCCACTGTGTGATCTGGTCCAAAGTTCATGAAGTGCAATCTCTATTTGGCTACAGTGTATCAAGGCCGTGATAAGACAACATATCTTACTTGCCTTGGCCAGGATCACCTGGGACCTCCAGCCATGATGGGAATAGGATGTCTATTTCAGATCATGCCTGAGTGACATCAGATGTGCATCTGTCTCTAGCCCTCTCTCTGACTCTGTCTTCTGCATGGACCTTGGATGTATATCATAGCCTTATTTTCAGTCCTTCTCTGACTGTTTATCTTGCTGCTCCCATCTGAATCACCAGGATGGTTCCCAGGTCTTTTTCATTGTTTGCTGCATCTGGGACTGTTGACAGCTCTGCCTGCCAAATGCAGATGCTGCAGAACCCTTATGTGGTCTGAGAGGGCACTGCCTGCTCTGGGGTCATGCTCAGCTCCTGTCTTGTCTTTCCTTGTGGGGCAAGTCCACTCTTGCTGCTCTCTGATGCAGCGATCCAAGAAACAAGATTTTCAAATGCAATCCTTTCACTCTTGTTTTGGGCTGATCCAGCCCTACTTCTCAAGTTTCAGATCTGTGAGACTGTGGCAAAGCAATTATAGGACAAAATTAGGGAAAAATTGCACAAATTTTAGTTTTACTATAGTTTTCAAGTGCTTGAATTTTTAATTGCATCTAACTGTACAATGCTATGTTGTCAAACAGCTGTGCAAGGTTGTGGCACAGTCTTAACAAGTTCTCTCTTTTTTTCTTGATATTGCAGTGGTTACATATCATCTAACAATATTTTCTAGAAATATTTTGAGTGAGAGAAATTTAGTGCATATGACTGCATGTATACATGGTACTTATGGTGACACAGGGGACAGATCCCTTCTCCAAACATTGCAGAATGTCCAGCAGGGAGAGGAAAATGAGGTACTCTGTCTTAAAGTAATATAAAATTTACCCTTTAATCTATTCTTGTACTTCCTATATATTATTTTCAAATCTTCCTATACAATTATGTAATATAGTTTAAGATTACATTACTGAATAATTTTATTTCAGTCATTTCTAGTTATTGTGGATGCTGTTGAGTTGGGAGACCTGGAAAAAATTGTTCTTTTGATCAGCAGCAAAACAGGTAAAGTACTTTTTACTTTCTAAAGTCAGTGATGTGAATCACAGAGCTAGCCTCCTGTTAAAAGCAATGAAATCACTGCCGGAGTTAAATCCTAATTAATTCCCTTTGGCTATTTTTGCTAAAAGGCAATATTTTATAAAGCAAAATCCTATATTTTGACATGTTAAAATCCTTGGATCTAAAGGCTATATCATTATTGCATCAAGAAAATAAATGATTCCTTTGCATACAAGAAAGAAGAACAGAAAATCAAGATGAATAATTATATTCTGTGATTAATACATGATCTATTAATAAATGATAATTATAACTCAAGTAAGAAAATGGTATTGTTTAATTTTCTTTCTGTGATTCAATTATTTTCACTGTTTTCCCCACCAGTTTTGTTTTACCCCTATGACATTCAGAGGGAAATTTTGCCACTATTTGACAGTCAGCAAATTTTGCCACTGAACTTCCTTAAAATTGTCATGACATTAACATCTCTTTGCCTTGTCTACAGGATGGCTATCATGCTACTAAGGAATACTTAAAGAATTAATTGTAAAGTTTTTTAAAGTCCATTAATGAAAATGGCTATATAATTGCAAATCATTACTTATTATGTATTACAGTTGAACATTTTCACAGAATTTTCTAGAAGAACAAGGGTTTCATGTTTGCACTTAATCTGCCTTTTTTTGTTTGCCTATCTGTAGGCACCTCATAATAACCTTTTAGATTCACCACCCAGTTTCAGCCAAATATGTAAGGTGACATTTGGGCAGCTAGTGTGTACATACTGGTTGGCTGGTCAACATATCCTGCACCCCAGCACAGACCACCTTGTTTGCTGGGACCTTCCAGGGGTGTACAGTATGGAGCTGCAGTTACTAGAGATGGGAAGGGAAGGAGAGGGCCATCCCTGCCATGCTGCTCTGCCATGCTGCTGTGGGGAAGAAGGCATATAGCTCACTGCTTTTGTTTCTCACAGCTTCAGAAGTAAAAGTTAACTATAGCCATCTGTCTGACTGACAGTCATTGAATGTGGCAACTGTGTGTTGCCAAAGGGCACCACAGAGACCACGACAGGCCAGACATTTCCATTCAGGTCTGAAAACACAAAGGAGGGACATTGGGCTCATTGCTTCTGTGTGTGCTGTGAAGAAAAGATTGGGCAGATGTATAATAGATTTCTTCCAAAGGAGTCACTTAGATGATAAAACACTTCAGATAAGTAAGGGTGTCCATAGCATAACTAGACTTGTTTGGACTGAGACTAGTTTGGACCAAGACTTTGAACCCAAAATTCTGAAAACCAAAAAAGCTCTTTAGCATTTGAAGTCAGATATACCCTGCAGGATTGGTCAGCCCAGGCAGCGTTGCTCTAATGCGCTTATGCTTTCATTCAGTATCTGAGTAGGTTTTTAAGATCAGGTTTCTCATGATCCCTTCCTGAAGCTTTTGACTCTCTCCGTGCACTGTCTTGGCAGGTCATGAGTATGACATGATGTCCTGGATTCCTCCACAGGAGCCTGATTATATCCTGTTGATATAATTGAAGGGGCTTGGAGAGTAGTAGAAGATATTGGAACAGTGTGTTGAACAGGGCTGAAGTGACAAATAATAGAAGAGAAGGGAAAATGAGTAGTCTTCATGACTAACTAGGGGCAAAAGATTCAGGCTTTGTAGCTGAAGCACTCAGCAGAAAATTCAAAAGGAAGTAATCTTTCTCAAACCTCTGAGGGATACAGTGAGTTGCTGAACTTCCTTCATACCTGCTACCTAACAAGATCCACTTTGTGATGCATGTGGAATAGATCTCTAACCCTCTTGTCAACCAGTCACTGAGGAGGAAGCGTCAGACATGTATTTCTGTATTTCCTTCTCAAGTGTGCCTGCCTGAGTCGTGCTGAATCTTTTCTGCATGTCTGTTCAAGGACAGTGAGGACAACACTCCTTTGCTTCACTAAGACAAAGGAAATGTTTATTTGTAAATTTCTAAGTTGAAGTCTACAATTAGGAACAAAATAAAGAATCTTATAATGATTCCAGCACTTTAACTCAATTGTTGGCACACATAAATTAATAAATAAATGATGTTTTAATATAGTAGGAATGACACCATTATGCCAACAACAGTCTACCCTATTTCTTGATGTGCAGTGCAACATTCTCACTATACTCTCTTTCCTTCTTTGTAGAATGCAAACTGGACATTAAAAAATTGCATGTGAAAGAAGCTGTAAAGGAGCATCCTATCTATGTATTTGAAGTGAATGAGTAAGTATATTATGTAAAAATAGTAATTTCTTTTTATAGTATAATAGTTGAACTCACTGAGCAGACACTGAATTAAAGTAACTACCACAGAGTGGTTCCATAACTAGAGATTTTAAATATAAGTCCATCTTCAACTGTTCCACAAAAATTCATGGGAGTTTTTCGGTTTAACATATGATTTACTTACTACAAAACATATGTGGTTTTGCTTTTCAGAGAATTTTCTTTGGATGCAAATAAGCCTGAAATACAGAAAGAAATCCCAGGATCTTTTGTTATTAGAGGAGACAAACAAAAGAATGATGTAGATAACACCTTAAATAAAGAAGGAAGTCAAGCAAGAAATCTGACAGAGTATACTATTAAAGTGTACACAGGTGACAAAAGGGGAGCAGGAACTGATGCCAATGTGCATATTATTTTATTTGGGAATGAGGACAAATCTGAGGTACTTCAACTCTCTCAGTCACTAGAGCATCAAAACCCCTTTGAGAGAGGAAAGGTGAGTACGGAGATTACATAGGATGTGTCTCTTTCTGCAGTGGAAAAAAACCCTTTAAATCCATGCAAGTTCTTTACAGAAGCTAAGGCATTTATTGTTTCCCACATCACTAGATGAGATATACTCTCAACTATCTCTGTTTCACCTTTACACCAGGGAAACTAAGCGGCATTTTACTCCTGCATATCTAGCTGTCTCTGTTGCTCTTCTGCCTCTTTGTTCCAAATGTATCTTCATATTACATCCACTTATGTGCCCAGTCATGCATTTCCTCATTCTGAAATGAACAACACATTGCCTGTCCAAGTGCATATATATATATATATACATATACACAGTATCCCATGCTGTTGCACAAACTTTGAATATTGTGTGTGAGTCTCTTACACACCATCATTTTACTTTGCCATGGGAACTGATGCTGTGAGCCTCACTGAATGTATAAGCCTATAACCAGATAAAATGGAACCATACACATCAACCTGATTCTGATATTCATCATGATTTAGGCTGTTCTTCGGAGACCCCTCGGTCAGATACAGATATCTGTAAAAGAATGCAGATTATCTGCATGATGTCCTAGTACCTTAGCTGAATGTTCTTCTATTTTAATAAACATATTACTCTGCAAAGGAATTGGTCCATTTGGTCACCACCTGTACAATGAATGGAGTACAACGATGGTTACTCTTAGGTAGCAAGAAATATATATTTTTTCCATGTCTTTCTTCTGTGGATTTCTTGAAAGGTAATGACTGAATAATTAGAACTCCCGTTAAAATATCTTCCTTAAGAGATCTACCTCATTATCTCCAGCAGTACTAAACACCTTTTTACCTGCAGTTGGTCTGAGTTTCTTCAGTCAGGATGTCTGTGACTATCTTCTAAAAGATCTTTACTCATTAATTGTCTTCCATACTGAGGAGGTTAGTAAGTCTAGTTACCTACAGGCACAAGGAGAAAGTCAAAAGTGTCTTGAGCAATACTTGCTTTTGCCTAGTACTACAAGGAGAAAGTCAAAAGTGTCTTGAGCAGTACTTGCTTTTGCCTAGTATGTGACAGGAGTAATGACAGGAGGTGTCATTACTCTTTGAAAAGTAGATACATAGAAATCCTGTTAGCAATTCAGCTAAGTCAATGGGTAGCCAGTGATGTCAAATGTCTTAAGAAAAAAGGATCTAATTTTTAAAAACCTGCAACATGAAACAAGGTAATATTTGAAATAAAAGTACATAATATTTGAAAGAGATAATAGTACACATAGTAAAAGCCTTTATCTTTTGGTTATTGGATGTTTATTTACATATCATATACTAATAACATTTTAGAAGACTATATCAGTTGAGAATTCATGAGACAAAACTGTTTTTTCTGGTAGATGAAAGTCAGAGAAGAGGTAGGGATTGTCATACTATAAGTTGAAAAGCAAATCTTTTGTGTTTGGACTGAGACCTAGTAGGACACGACCTATACCATATATCTTCAGTAAGGAAGAGTAAGCCACCTATTTTGAATTGCTATTATTACATTTGAATTAGTCTCATAACTGACCTAAAAAACTTATAAGTTTCCAAACGTTGGTATAGTTATGGTGTTTTTAATAATTGTATTTTAATATTAAAGGTTGATACATTCAAGGTTGCAACAAAAAAATTAGGCAGCCTACGTTCAATTGAAATCGGTCATGATGGCAAAGGATTTGGTGAGTATACTCCCTGTGTTCAATAAGCTAGTAAAAATCTTCTGCTTAAAGATCTGCCTGACATTTGGAAAGGTTTTTGAAGTCATACTACTGCTACAGCCAGCTAATACAAATCTATGTACAAATGATGTCCGTTTGACTGCTCTTGCTTTCACCCCCTCTATCACATTTCCCTTGACTTTAACTGGATTTTTTTATGGTAACAGAGTTCTAGCTAACATAAACCTCAGAAAGTTTTATCCTTCAATCATTGCTCAGCCAAAACTCCTATTAGCTACCTTTGATAGGATTGAATTTTCAAACTGCAGGCTAAAATTTCCATGCTTTGAGCACCACCTAAGAGATGTTTGGGCAAGTTTGGGACTCTGGTCAAAGCAGTCTGTAGCTCCCTCTCACACACATACAGCTTTTCTTCTTGTGAAAGTAAAACCATGAGGAGAACACTAGTGTGCACAGGGGCTTGCCCTCGTGTTAGGCTAGGATATAGCTATAGTCCATAATCACACACGATGATGGAAAATGTTTCTATGTACAGAGTGTTACACATAAAATCTAAAACCTGAATAAAAAAAAAGACGGGAGACTAGGACATATAATATTTTGAGCTTACATTTAGTAGTGCTAAAAAAATCCTAGAGATATACAGAAATCAGATATATACAGATATATCAAGATATGCAAATGCATAAACCGAATTTGCAGGCAATGTATAACTTGAGTCAAAAAGGTCTGATTGTATTGAGATACTCTAGCCAGCTGAAGTTTGCTTGAATAGTCTCAAAGAAATATGTTTAGGTTAAATATAACCTGATTTATCTAACTGCATGAGGCATGATAAAGTGGCAAGGGTTTATAATTTCTAGGCTGAACCAAGCAAAAATCTGCAAACACTTCCTATTTGGAAAAAGTTAAACAGCTTGTTTGTTTATTTTTTTAAACTACCCAGCCACGTTTTATATGTCACAATGTTGAAAACTCAAACAGAAAAAACATTGAACTTGTTGAAATATTGTAAATAAGAGCCTCCTGCTGACTTTCATCTTATTCGTGTTAACTGCTGTACAGGCACACAATTCAACTTAGAACTGACCTGAGGGGAACTCCACATTGGCAGACTTTTAGCACTCCAAGATTTGCACGGAAGTCTTCAGGGGAAATAATAGGTTGAACTATTATTTCCTGGGTCCCAAACTATCAAAAACAGGATTATGTTTCTGGTTATCTTTCCTCTCTGTGTTCTGATCAACATCACATAGCTGTTAATACTGCCTTCCTAGCACAGCTGGTGTGTGTTGATTCATCTTACACTTATATGACTACCTTCCTCTAAATTTTTCTCTGAAATTATCTCCAAGCGTCTTTGTCACATCACTTGTTATTCTCACAAGCTTCCTCAAATGTAACACCTCTTTGAAATGTTTCATCTGTTTGCTAATCTTTCCTAGCTGCCTCTGTATTTCTCCATACCTGGAGATTTCAGTGAGGTCTGTTGGAGTTTTGTCAATAAAGGATGAAGCATTAGATTTTGATCTTTTCAAGAGAGCAAACATGACTTTATATTCTTTTGTAAAGTGCCGTGTAAATTTAAGGGACTGTAAATTTTTATTGCTAATAATCTTGACTCTGAATTAGAGATTTCATGAAAGGTCATATATTCCAAGTAGAGTTTGTGATATATTAAACCATTCACAAGATTTCATTAAAGAAGTTCCAAAAGTAATTCACAATATAGTAAATGAATCTTGCAAATTGAAGATGGAACACCTAGACACCTTCATGACCTAGTTATACCAGTTATTTGTTTGAAAATGTCCATGAAAAGTAAGAAATATTGCTAAGCCTTTACATTTTTTCCAAATTGGCACAATGTGCAAATATTTTAATGCCACATATTTAGCCTACTTACAAATAAAAATATATTTTTATTAGTTTTAACCTACTAAGTACTTTGTCCAAATATTTGAAAACCAAAATAATTTGATAGAATATAGTTCTTTATCTCTAGGACATGCAAAGAATTCCAAAAGGTTGTCAGCCTCAAGCAGTATGATCCTAATTAGTTCTAAAATGTTGTCATTGAGTATTTACATTGGCAAACATAAATAAAGATATTAGCACAAACACTGTGTACATATATATCTAAAATAAAAATTTGCTTAAAAATCTTAATATTTTAATATTCTATGAAATAAAATTCTCTATCTCAGGAATGAAGTTATTTTTTCCACACATTTAGATAGGAGATTCTAACAGAAAATATAATATATTCTTTAAGCTGAAACAGATACGAGTGTTGGCCGAAATGGAGATGCTATTCTGAAACATAACTGCTGAAGAAATAGGGATATGCGAAGCATTCAGATCTACTACTTGGTTTATATACATATCAATATATTAATTAGAAAGGAGTAGTAGAATATCTGTTTTCCTGTTGGTTATCAAGGCCTTGGGTTATCATTATAGACATCACATCTACTGATAAAGTCTAACTAGTTTTATTGTTTTGGTGGACACTGAAGGCCAAAGCCCACCAGGGGTGCATTTTGAGTGCATTTCCAAGTATCAAAAAGGGCAAAATGAGATTTCAAGAATGTATTCAATATTACCATGCACTGTGTTTCATTTGTCTTACTGCCTGTTCTGTTCAATATAAAAAAATAAGTTAAGTTGTAACAAAAATCTTCCATTACATTTTCTGTCAAAAACATCAAAGACTTCCCAGTAAAACTGAGAGAAGTTGATAGTAATTCGAATCATCTACATTTCAGTTTTATTATTGATATTGAATACGCTTGGCAGTACTGAACCATACGGGGTTTGGAAATGAAATTAGAAACCTTTCTTATGCTTTATTTGTGCTTTTGTTATATTAAATTTGCTCTTACTTTTTTTTCTTCTACAGCAAGTGGCTGGTTTCTGGAAAAAGTGGAAATCACAGATGCAGCTAGGAATACAATGCATTGCTTCAATTGTAACAGGTCAGTAGATCAGTCTATCATTGCTATGTACATGTTGTTTACTTCTCCACAAGAATTTGTAGTAGTCTTTGCAATCTCTCAGTTGATTCTCTTTTGGTTTTCTAAAACATTCAGCATTTTTTAACATGCTGTGTTCCTATCAGTTCATCCCCAATGGCTTTTGAACTTTTGGCCAATTTCAAACTAATTTGTCAGAAGAATTGTTAGAGGAAGACACTATATTTTTCCAAACGATTAAAACTGTTTAACTGTAGGAGGGAGAGACACAATTTAGTGCCTTTGCCAAGTGAAGATACTTGTATGTATTTTCAACAGGTAGAAGGTGTCTGGTGAACCGTTATACAAACATTACTGCATATGTAGCTTCGACAAACATATCATGGGTAAGCAAATAGGCATGGGACGGAATCAGACAGGAGGACGGCAGGATATAGCAGTACAGATACAACACAGGAGAAAACGTAGTGCATTTTATTGAGCAAAAGTAACATTAAAACATCAGAATCCTTCCGTTTCAGTATCTGCTTAGTATGAGTCCAAGGTATATTCAGCAAATAGGATAAAGACATAAGAAAGCTTTATAGAATGTAATGTAGGAGGATAATGATCTAAATTTAGACATTTATTTGGATAAAGGGATGCTGGGGTAAAGGGCTTCTAATGTACAAAAAGAGGGTGCACTTCTGTCTACATCAAATTGAAACAGTATGGCTTCAAAACTTGGAAATTAAATTGCAAGATATATTTGGAGTGACTGTTCACTACAGTATACAGTTCACAGCGTAAAGAATTTCAGAATAAACAACTGAAGCAAACACATTCATGTCTTCCTAAGTGTAAATTAGCTTTTTAATGCATCTGGAGAAGACATAAGTGTGAAAATTTACAAGTTCCCCATATCTAGAAAGAGGAATGTTACCTGGTGATCTGAAAACAGAAATGGTAGCCAAGAATATTTAATTTAATCCTTTCCCTAAATATTTCTGTAAACCTGACAATTAATGGAAGCCAAATCCCAGCTTTGTACACAAAAAAAATCACCTTTTTTAAGTTCTTGGATAGTCAGTTGGATTCTACAGTCTAAGTCATAAGAATGTGAGGCTGCTGCTGACCTCAACAGCATTAAATTTCCCTTCATTTAACTTCCTCCAAACACATGCTCAGATACTGTATAATCATCTAGACACATGAATTTAAGCTAGTGGACATGAACAAAAGTCATTAGACCACAATATCACTCAGGTATGCAACACAATCCATGATGAGATTTTCAGTTGCTGTCACTCCATCTCTTTTGCTTCTAACAGTTCTCAGACCACATCAGTCAGAGGAAGATTCTTGAAAAATCTAGCTGGCAACAAACATTTTTTCCAGACATTTTTATTTCAGTTTTATTTAAAGTCTTACAGTAAAACCACAAAGGTATGTAAGAGACCCATTTGGCACAGGAACCTGAATCACATCATAGTTCTAGAGGAGTGACTGACGCAGATTGATTCTATGTGCTGCTGACTAGGATATTTAGCTGTGCCCTTGGTGGGTTAGAGTTATGTGCTTAACTTGATGTATACCTACTTACTCAAAATGGAAGCATTTTAGTAGAGAGATTAGGTTAACCCCAGAGTACTCAGTGACCCACAGGCTATGGGGCACTCCTCAGATACAGGGAACTTTAAGTCCATGTACCTAGCTGTTCCAGCTGAGACATGGAGCTCCTCACCACATGGCCTGCTGTGTAAATGGGGAATGGGTGCATTCTCACACAAGATGACTTTGATACAAATGATGTCTCTAAAAGATATTCATCACTGAGAAACCTGAATCCTTTGCTAATTCATTTAAGTGCCTGTTGTCTAACTTACACATCACTCCTTTCCTTGGTTCTGTGACTTCCATAAGCAATTTTAGTTGCAAGAATGGGTTCTGTTTCAGCCTGGAACTGTTTAGCTCCAGCCCTGTCTCCCAGCTGTTGAATGGTGCAGCCTCAGATGTGAGCTATGCTGACGTTATACATACTGCCTGGGAATCCTTCCCATACTAGCTCCTTAGTAGCAGACATCACATGTCATAAACCTTCCAAAAGTGTCAGAAGCTTTTTAATTCTCTTTGGAAATACCACTGTATCCATGGTTCCAGTTAACATCAGTCTACATGTGCTTTGAACTCAAGCCTATTTCTTGGGTAATCAACAGTAAAACCTCCATAGGTTCTTACAAAGCAAGGACTGGGCCCATCATACAACTCAGTAATTTGTGAACCAACAAAGAGATATGAGGAATAAACAGTCTCTGGAATGGAATACAAGGACAATAACCTGCTCTCACAAAACAGGTGTCCTTTCTCCAAACTATCTTGATTTTATGTGACTCTATGAAGCAACTTACTTGTCATCTACATGATCAACAAATAAATTGAATGTATTTTTCATAAATACATTAACAAAGTAAATTACTCTTTTAAATTACATATATATGGATACAAAAAAAATAATTTTAAAATCACAGGGTTTTTTTCAGGTTTGCTTCTGCTACTGTATAAAGCAAAGTAAAAACTCTCCTAGAAAATCAAAGGTGCAGAAGTTGGCTCTCACGAATTATATGTTTATTAAGTTTTATACGTGCTGTGTCTATGACAGGTTTTTATGTTTTTCCCTTAAGGTGGCTTTCTGAAGATGAAAGTGATGGCCTCACCATAGTGCAACTTTATCCATAGATGCTTGATTTCTGATTCTTTCCAAGTGTGTTGCTTCTCCAAATTCATGCTGATTTGATTTGATTGTATTTTATGATTCTGAAGGTACTGTAATTATTGTGAAGGAATGTCAAAACAATGCATTAAAAACATCACAGTAAATTAAACATGCCTAATGTGAACACAGAATTCTGATCCTATTAGAGATGCTCAAAAACTTTGCATGACTGAAATTTAGATATCAGAAATTTAAATCTGCAACATGGCTCTGTGGACTTGATCTGAGCAATTGTAATGGTAGACATATGTAGCAACATACACAAATGTTTTTGCTTCAGTAATAATCTGTGGGTAAACTAAGTTTAGCTCTTGTTTAAAATCTGTCAGTATTTATTAATTTGATGATTTTTTCAATGTCAACATTTATTAAAATACAGATTTTCTCAAAATCATTTTCCAAACAAACTGCAAAACTCTTCAGCCTTACCATATATTATTTCTCTTTTTTCTATAAGACCATAACAGAGAGTAATTAAGATCTTGTTATTTAGAAGTTCACCCTGTGTCAGTAAGCCTCCCACTGACATTTGATTATAAAATCTTGTAGCTGAGCCAGAACCTCAGCTGAGAACCTTTAGATCCAAAGGGTCTCTGAAGAGAGCCTGTTATCAGTAACACTGCAATAGTTTACTGGCAGGCTTAGGCAGCTCCCTGCTCAGCTTGATGACTTTTGCAGTGCCTGTTCTTAGCCATCTAACTGGCTTTCCAGTGCTATATGTATGAATGCCTTTACATCAAAGAGAATAAAAATCCCAATTATTTTTGCAAATGCACAATAAATAAAAACACATTTAGCTCTAAATGCACAAATCAATTTTTGATTTGGTAGGCTTTGATGTTGCCAGAATTGACTTAGGAAGGGGTTTAGGGTACAGAAAATTCTGAAATGAAATCATGACTTGCACACCACCTAAAGTTTCATGTGTCTGATCAAAATACAAATATTGTACATGGGGCTACATAGGTCATCTCTCCTTATTCAAAGACTTCATCTTTCATACCTCCAAAATCCAAAATCTGTATGAACATCCGAATTTTAGACCTGTTTCACCCTCAAAATACTACCACGTTCTGTAGCAGCAATGTGCTTTCTAAAATTATAAGAATTAAATGATTTTCTAATCTGCGTTCATGAAACATTGTCTGGCTGTCTTTTTCATAAGTTTAGTGTTTATTTACTCACATTATTCTGTGAAATGAGAACTGGTCACTGACATCTGCATGGGTGATGAGTTCTCAGTTGTTACTTTGACACAAAAGAAATAATAAATGCATATAATTGGTCTTGGTAGGTAATCTCATTTTTATCTACCTTTATCTACTTACGTCATCAAAAGGAGAGCTAATGTAAGTTGTGAATGTGGTCAGTGTAAGCAATGGAACAAACTGGATTTTTTTTCTAAAAGTGCCTTGTTTTGGTTTTTTTTCCTCTCACACTGCTACCACACTCACTGGAATGGATTTGAAATTGTATCCACAGAGCACACAGTTCACTCACTTAGTATCAGTATGCATTACACTGAATCACTTCGTTGTGATCTATTATGTAATTTGTTTCATTATTATGTCTTTCATTAATAGTTTGTAATACTAGCTCTCTTCGACGCCATTTATGATTTATCAAGTGTAAATAATGCCTTCCTAATCTGTTTTTCATTGCTAACAGTGAATAACCACCTTCTGCAGCCGCCGTCCAAGTTTGAAAATTATTTTCTCTACTTATACAGTGTCCAAGTCAGGTTTTGGATTTGCTACCCTGGATCCAAAGCCACATAAACTCCTCTCTAACCCTTTCACTAATAGGATCTCCACAGCAGAGGGCTTCATTTCGAGAGCATCATGGGTCCTTGCAGCACACACTCCCAGGGGATTACACTTTGATAAGAAACCCTGAAATACCATATAACCTCCTGCTCAGGTCTTGCTTGGAAGACGTGCCAGTTAGCATATTTAGCTTGTGACCACTGCCAAACCCCAAATGCGCTTCTTCCACATGGTATACAGTGATGCCTGCTGCGTTTGGCACAGATGTCACTCAATTTCTGTCCCTTGCCAGTGGGATGTTTTTTGGAAAAATTGCTGGCCAAAGACAGGGACGTTACAGAGGTGCCTCCTCATGTGCGCTCTGCTGTTCCTACACAGCAAGGATGCCGCCCTGCTTTTTTCCTCCCAGCACCTTGTCCTGCCTATGGAGAGGCTGGGCAGATACTGACATCACTGGTGCCTCCATGGGGAACAGAGATATAGCAGGGAAAAGAGACTGCCTGGGTCCACAAGAAACCCAGGAATCTGGCACACATAGAAGCCTTGGAAGGAGCAGTGAGATAACTCAATAAGCTGGAGGAGGCAAGGCTGTAGTGGAGAGAAGGGTTTGACTTATACTGCCTGTCCCTGCTGCAACCTGTCCTTGAAGATCTGTGCAAGAGGGTAGGGGCTAGAGTATTTTGCTGTTATTATTATTGTTGCTGTATTATTATTAGACATTTAATTCCGCACTGCAGAGAAAGTCTGGAGCTGAGTGCTAAAATATATACCATGAAGACTATAACATAGACTCTTAGGCGAAACAGTCTGAAAGTGTCCATAAAGGGTCTAGTATTAGCTCTATCTTTTTTTTTCCTCATCTACATTTCTTGGTGTGCTATTATACATATATATATATGTTATTAGGTTGATCTAAGTGACACATTTCTGTCTACATGTCTCAGTCTGCCTCAAATACCTCAGTTGCTTTTGCTGAGGATGTTAAGGATTTTAAAAAAAATAAAACCATGATCTGACCGGCTCATTGGACCATTTAATATTCTCCTAGCAACTCCAAGTACTGCCTTGCTGAAACTCATCATACATAAGAAAGGATTCCTCACTTTTAAGTACAGTTATATTGCATCTATCCATCCTGTAGTTTTTCAGTTATGGAAATGGCATGAGAATAAGAAAAAAAAAGAAGTATCAAGTGCTCTTTGAGTTCCTTCAGACATCCATGAATACCATCTAGTCCTTGGTTAGTATTTTAAATGCCTTTGCAAATATAAACAACCTCTGCTCACATATCAGTTTGAAATGGTTCTTTGCACTTCTCCACCAAGAAAAGCAGTAGACTGGAAAAGTCCATAAAATCCTCTGTACTGCGCAGTGTGAAGCAGTGTCATAACTTCCTGTGCTGTGGCTGAATGTTTTACAACTCTTTCACTTGACTTGAATTAATTTTAAACAGGTGAATCAAAAATGGGAAAGAAAATGGGACTTTTCACTTTCTTCAAACTTTTGAAAATTCCCAATTACATCTGACAGTGTCAGAGGGCATGTTAGTATTCCCTTAGGCATTCCATAAATGCTTTTCCCATTTGCCGTAAGATGTGATGTGCTTGGTTGTTGGTTGGTTTCTGCATGAGCAATGACAGTGAAAGAGTTCTCAGTATTTTACAAAGCTTGGTGGCAAGCTCACTTCCTTGAGGTCTTCCTATATGTCTGTGTCTTCTGCTATCCTTCCTTATATTTTTATGTCTATCTTTGATTATCTATCAAAATACATACTATGAAGCAACACGAAAGGTGACTGACATCCATTTCTAAATAATAAATGAAAATTGAAGAAACCCTGAGTTAAATCTTTCAAAAATTCCAAGAAATAATTTCTTATTCTATTGGTAACATTAAAATTCATATGCTATCATCAAAGCAGGGCTGTTCTCTGTCTGCTTAAACCTGGAATATCTATCTATCTATCTATCTATCTATCTATCTATCTTCAGAGTGTACAGTTGAATGTATTTACATATTTCTAATGTTTAGACATTCTAGAAATATAATAAGAGAAACTACAGCCCAAATTCACTATAAAATTTAAGTATGTGTCTAAAATGTAACAATGTGCCTGAACTGTAAGCATATAATCAGTCCTACTACTTTGATTTGATCCTTTCCGGACCTCATGTGGTGGGTGTGTGTGTGTTGGCATTATCATATGAACCTAACATGTTACAGAAAAAACATTTAGGCATACCAAATACCCATATCAGTATCAGTATGGTATAAAGCAAAGTAATTTCAGAAACCAAGGAATATCCCAGAGTATTCTTCACAGTTGCAAAAGTGGGCTAACATATGGAGATACTTGATTCATCCTTCTTTCTCAATTTGCAAAGTAAGTACACAGTTAGAAAAATGTTTCTATGTGGACCTACATGTAGACCTTTACATAAACTGATCGTAAGCTAGAGCAGGCAAGCAATAGCTGTTTATATGTTTTAAAACTATATAGTATTTTAATATTAATTTTCTAAGCAGTGTACCAATTTACCAATGTATTTCTGATTTGTGCTTATGTTGATTTGCTGAAATATTGGCTTCATTGAAAGGAAATGCATCCTCCCTTTGCAATGAAGTATCTGAGTATCTGAGTTATCATATCATACAGTGACATGTGCCTGTTGTGAACGAAGCTAGTTGGACAAAAAGGCAATTAAGTACTTTAGTGCACAAGTATTAAACTACAGCCTATACTACAATTCCCACTGACACTTGTGTGTATAGTTTAAACATGAATCTATTGAAAACATCTACAACTTCTGAACATTCTGGAGAATAGTTCTTGATGCTTCTAAAGAAATTGATTTCATGTGGAAATGTGCCTGAGGGCACTGTTTTAACATGTAAAACCAGTTAAAGCCAGATGTATGGAAGACATAGCAGGGAGACTGTGTCTACATGAATGAGAAAAGAAATGGTCATCAGATTCTCCATCAGGTCACCCCAGTGTTACATCAAACACATCGAGACAGAAAGATGCACAGTGCAGGAAAAGTCACTGGGTGCCCTTGGGAGAGAAATAAAATGAGAAGGTAGTTAGAAAAGGAAGGAAGGAAGTGTGGGAGGAAGGAAGGAAGGAAGGAAGGAAGTGTGGGAGGAAGGAAGGAAGGAAGGAAGGAAGTGTGGGAGGAAGGAAGGAAGGAAGGAAGGAAGTGTGGGAGGAAGGAAGGAAGGAAGGAAGGAAGTGTGGGAGGAAGGAAGGAAGGAAGGAAGGAAGTGTGGGAGGAAGGAAGGAAGGAAGGAAGGAAGGAAGACTTGGAAAAACATCACTGTTAGGAACCTGAAGAAATAGAAAGTACTTTAGAGTAAAGAAAAGAGGATTGGAATCAGAAGCTTATTTCCTGGACATTTAGGTTTGAATTTGATAATGGTCTACAGTGAAAAAAACACAGAAAGACACACACACACAGAAAGACACACACACACAAAAAGGATTCCTAAAGCAGACTAAGATTATAAGATATTTTAAGAGGCAAAACAAGGGAAACAGGAATTGTAACTCAGAATAAAGCAAAAGCAGTGATATGTTTTCTTTAAAGAAAGGTGGAGAAAAGGGAAGTCAAGAATAAAATCTCCTTCAGAGAAAACTAGCTTTATATGAGGAATGAATGTGTCTGTACTTGGTTTATGAAATATGTATTTATGTCTGTGATCTCATTTTTGACCTTCAATTATATTTGTAATTAATAATTTCTGATGTTTAGTGACAACATTGGCTTGCTGAATGCATGCTGGTTCGTACATTGTGTGTACACAAACTCCTCTGGCCCTGATACAGTTCCATAGAAGTTATGCCAGTCTAACAAAGAGGAAATTTCATTCTGTTATTATTATTATTTGGAATCCTTTTCATTTGTTATCTTTAAAGTGAGAAAACAAAATAGAAGACATTCCTCTTATCAAGTATCAAACAGCCTTTAATTTAAGTTTAAATGTTCATCTGTTGCACTGCCTTCATTTAACAGACAGCTATTGTTAACATGAAAATCAGTGGGAAAGAATATTATTTCCCCTTTCAAATGCAACAGTAGCTGAAAACAAGAAGAGAAAACCAAACCAAACCAAACAAGCAAAAAAGGAGAGAGGAGAAAAGAGATGGGGGGAAGGGAGAGGGAGAGGGAG